>NW_027362771.1:90910979-91205853 GCF_046119375.1 Phyllobates terribilis
ACCAATAGATGATCACTTCATTTTCTTAGCTGTCCCTCTGCTGCATCCTTATCTATATTATCTCTAGTTGATAGATGATCCTGGGACCTTATTGTGGAGATGCCAAGGTTTCCCTTACGACAACACTAGAGGGTGGTCAAGTCTACTGTTCAATAAATAATAAATCTACACCAGACTTGTCCTTAGATATTAGAATTAACACTGCTAACCACTAAGAGCACAATATATACTCATCACTCTAAGAACCATTGGCAGTAATTTTAATCAAATATATTTCATTGTCTAAATATTAGACAGGGCTATATATACACAGACCATCCGTCATTTCTTGATATCAGTGTTCTATATCACTATTACTGCATAATTTCAGTTTTATATAATCCATAGATGATGGACATAACTCCTTATATACATAGTATATGCCTCCATAGTATATGGAGTCAACAGAACCATTCCATCTTGACTATGACGTCCCACTGATTCTCAACATCTCACTATTTCTGCTTTGTCTTTTTTCTTTTCTTATTTCTCACTGTGTGTCCTCTTTCTTCTTGCTTTTTCACATCACTCTTGTTGCCCTTTAACGCTTATCCATTCTTTCTGCCTTTCAATCCACATTCACCTAACTTTTTCAGGCACAGAGAGTGGTCGTAACTCTCCTTATTATAGCCAGGTAGATGTACGTTGTTCTACACCAACCCTTTACCAAGCTCCTCGACATTTTCACGTACCAGGTAGGAAGCAAAGGGGCTATCTGAAAAATAAAAAATCACAAGAGATTATATATAACCCCAATTCCAAAAAATTTGGGATGCTGTGTAATATGTAAAGAAATCAAGAATGCAATGGTTTGTAAATCTCTTGTAGCCATATTTTATTTACAACAGAACATAAGACACATATCAGAAGGTGATTGTTAGACAGTTTCCATTTTATTTGAAAAAATTAACTTATTTAAAAATTCACGGCAGCAACATGTACAGTAAAAAAATGGTACGGGGGCATAGCTAGCATTGTGTAGAATCCCCTCTTTTTTACAACACCCCTCCCTGGAGGTATATATTTGGGAAGTGTGGAGACCATTTGGGATAGGAATGTTATACCATTCTTGTTTGATGTAGGATTATAGCTGCTCAACAGTCTTGGTCCAGGTTCCTGGTACTTTTTTGGTTGTTTTTTCAATTCATAAAGTGCCAAATGTTTTTTATTGGTGAAAGTTCTGGACTGTAGTTGGTCGGTTCTTCACCCGAGCTCTTCTTCTAAAAAGCCATGCTGTTGTGATGGATGCAGTATGTGGTTTAGCACAGTCTTCCTGACATATGCATGGCCTTCTCTGAAATAGACATTATCAGGATGGGAACATATGTGTTCTAACACCTCTATATAATGCTCAGCACTGGGTCACTAGTGTTTATTGATGATGTGACACAGGACAGAAGCAGCCGAATGAATTCTAATGTATTCAGAGCCATACTGCTCAGATCCAGCCAAATGCAGCCAAACTGATTGGTCGTCGTCTCATACTACAGATGGACAATGACCCAAAACAAGACATCAGGCAGTCATTGTCAACAAAGGGTTTTCAACCAAGTACTAGAAATGAACATTTTATTTACAATTATTTAATCTGTCCAATTACTTTTGGTCCCTTTAAAAACAGGGTGGCACATGTTAAGGAGCTGAAACTCCTAAACCCTTCATCCAATTTTAATGTGGATACCCTCAAATGAAAGCTGAAAGTCTGAACTTCAACTGCATCTGAATTGTTTTGTTTAAAATTCATTGTGGTTATGTCTAGAACCAAAATTAGAAAAATGTTGTCTCTGTCCAAATATATATGGACCTAACTGTAAGTCACATGCTTAGTGAAAGGAAGTCCACCTGTGTACAATCGAAGTGTCACATTGTCTGTCAGTATACACACCTTTTCTGAAAGGCCGCAGAGACTGCAACACCATTAAGCAAGAAGCACCACTAACCAAACAGCACCATGAAGACCAAGGGTATCTCCAAACAAGTCAGGGACAAAGTTGTTGAGAAGTACAAGTCAGGGTTGGGGTATAAAAAAAAATATCCCAATCTCTGATGATATCCTGGAGCACCATCAAATCCATGATCATCAAAGGGAAAGAACATTATACCACAACAAACCTGAAAAGAGAGGGCCGCCCACCAAAACTCTCAGCCTGGGCAAAGAGGACATTAATCAGAGAGGTTGCACAGAGACCAAAGGTAACCCTGAAGGAGCTGCAGAGTTCCCAATCAGAGACTGGAGTATCTGTCCATACGACCACAATAAGTCGTACACTCCATAGCGGTGGCCTTTATGGAAGAGTGGGCATAAAAAAAGCCTATACTTACACACAAAAATTGTAAGGCTCGTTTTGAGCTTGCCAAAAGACATGTGGGCCACTCCCCAAATGTATGGAGAAAGGTGCTGTGGTCAGATGAGACCAAAATTTAACTTTTTGGCCACCAAGGTAATTTGGCCACCAAGGTAAACTCTATGGCGCCAAACCAACACAGCTCATCACCCCAAGATCACCAAAAATGCCAGTTGCCAGATGTGGAAAGCTCATAGAGACTTATCCAAGCAACTTGCAGCTGTAATTGCCGCAAAAAGATGCTCTACAAAGTACTGACTTTAGGGGTGTGAATAGTTATGCACAATGAAGTTTTCAGTTATTTTGTCTTATGTGTTTTTTGCTTCAGAATAAAAAGAAAACCAAATGTTCACAGTTGTAGACATGTTCTTTACATGAACTGATGCAAAGCCTCAAAAAAAAACTGTGAAATTCCAGGTTGTTAGGAGGCAAAACACAAAAAATGCCAAGGGGGTGAATACTTCCACAAGCCACTGTATATACAGTCATGGCCGAAAATGTTAGCTCTCCTGAAATTACTCCAGAAAATGAAGTATTCCTCCCAGAAAATTATTGCAATTACACGTTTTGTTATACATATATTTACTTCCTTTGTGTGTATTGGAACAACACAAAAAAAACAGAGAAAAGAAGGCAAATTGGACATAATTTCACACAAAACTCCAAAAATACTGTAGGTTGGACAAAATTGTTGGTATCCTCAACTTAATATTTGGTTGCACACTCTTTGGAATAAATAACTGCAATCAGTCGCTTCCTATCACCATCAAAAAGCTTCTTACACCTCTCAACTGGAATTTTGGACCACTCTTCTTTTGCAAACTGCTCCAGGTCTCTCATATTGGAAGGGTGCCTTCTCCCAACAGCAATTTTAAAATCTCTCAACAGGTGCTTAATGGGATTTAGATCCGGACTTATTGCTTCAGAACTCTCCAGCGTTATGTTTCCATCCATTTCTGGGTGCTGCTTGAAGTATTTTTGGGGTCATTGTCCTTCTGGAAGACCCATGACTTAGGACGCAAATCCAGCTTTCTGACACTAGATATTACATTGTGACCTAAAATTCTTTTGTAATCTGCAGATTTTATGATGACTTGCACACAGTCAAGGCACCCAGTGCCAGAGGCAGCAAAACAACCCCAAAACATCTTTGAACCTCTACCATATTTGACTGTAGGTACCGTGTCTTTTTCTTTGTATGCCTCATTCCATTTTCGCTAAACAGTAGAATGATGTGCTTTACCAAAAAGCTGTATCTTGGTCTCATCTGTCCACAAGACGCTTTCCCAAAAGAATTTTGGCTTATTCACATACATTTTGGCAAACTGCAGTCTAGCTTTTTATGTCCCTGTGACAGCAGCGGTGGGGTTCTACTTGGTCTCCTGCCATAGTGTTTCATTTAATTCAAATGTCGACGGATAGTTTGCGCTGATACTGATGCACCCTGAGCCTGCAAGACATCTAGAATTTCTTTGGAACTTGATAGGGGCTGCTTATCCACCATCTGGACTATCCTGCCTTGCAACTTTTCATCAATTTTTCTCTGCCATCCACGTCCAGGGAAATTACCTACAATGTCATGGGATGTAAAATTCTTGATTATGTTGCACACTGTGGACAAAAGAACATCAAGATCTCTGGAGATGGCCTTGTAACCTTGAGATTGTTGATATTGTTCAACTATTTTGGTTCTCAAGTCCTCAGACAGTTCTCTTCTCCTCTTTCTGTTCTCCATGTTTAGTGTGACACACACAGACAGACAATACAAAAATTGAGTCAACTTCTCCCCTTTTTATCTGCTTTCAGGTATGATTTTCATATTGCCCACACCTGTGACTTGCCACAGGTGAGTTTGAACAAGCATCACATGCTTGAAACAAAATTGTTTACTCACAGTTTTGGAAAGGTGCCAACAATGATTTCTGGAAGAATTCCTAGGCCTTTTGGTAACCCTGTCCCAAATTGTTTAGGATGTGTTGCTGCTATTAATTTCTAAATGTGTTAATTTTTTTCAAATAAAATGGAAAAATGTCTAACTTACAATTTCTAATGTGTTCTATATTCTATTGTGAAGAAAATATGGCTATAAGAGATTTCCAACTCATTGCATTCTTGTTCTTTTTACATTTTATACAGTGTTACAACTTTTTGGGAATTGGGGTATAACTAAAGAGTGATCATAATCTGAAGAATAAAACACAAATGACAAGTTTCTATAAAAAGCATAGCTTCAAAGGAAGTGGGTCACCCCTAAAACGTTAAATAAACTACTTCTACAGGTAGGTAGTGGACTGAGCTCCAATAAAAATCATACCTGTAGTATAGATTTTAGAGGTTTAGTTGCCAGAAAAAAAAACAATTTATTGTGTATACAAAAGAAGGGGTTTCGGGGCACCATTGGCATAGCTGATTGCACCCCTTCAATTTGCATAATGAGCACTTGGTCATATTTTGATTGACAGAGCTAAAGTGAATGCTGCCTGAACTGAATCAGTGGCTCTGCACCTACGCAGTGACACTGTAGTAACCCAGCTGTGTTTAATGTCAGTGTCTGTTCTCATCGCTGGCTCCTGTTTGCTGTACAGTACTCAGTGTTGGCACAGGAGCCTGCAATGGGTGTATACACTGACACTTCTGCAGTATCAGTGTGTGCTCTTATTGGTGGCTTATTGAGAGCCCGCAATGACACTATGTGAGCATAGCTGCAGTGTCTGTAACCAACCACTGATTGAGCTCATGGAGCGTTCCCTTGAGTTCTGTCAGTCAACATATGACAAAGTGCTTAGTATGCAAATTGAGGGGGCGTAATGGCGCACTGAGCCCTTGGCCACACCAAGGGTACTCTGAAGCTCCCTAATTTGCATACAAGTTAAATCGTTTTTTTTTTCTGACAACTAAACCACTAAATTAGCATTTTGAGGGTGGGTTTAAGTAGATAGATGGATGGATAGATAGATAGATAGATAGATAGATAGATAGATAGATAGATAGATAGATAGATAGATAGATAGCTCAATGGGCTGAATAAAATTGGAAGAAGAAAGTCATCCTAGTCCAAAGGTTGTAATTAGCAGTGAAGCCCAGCACCATTGAATTGAATTGGGCTGAGCTGCAAGTACTAGACACAACCCCTGGACAAGATTGATGCAGTTTCTGGAAAAAAGATTGCATAATATTTTCTTGTTTCATACAACCCTTTAGTTAACATGGATAGATATCACCTATGCATGTTGGCCTATGGTCTTGACGTTTCCTTCCAGCACAGTGCCACTTCCTTCACAACTTCTTCATTACCTTCACAATAGAATTGTCACATTGTCCCTGTAACTTTATGATCAGACAGAAAAGCCTTGATTGAACATTGTTCTTGTCTCATCTTACTCCTGTTTTTCCTCTAACTCATCTTGGCTTCTCCCTGTTGTCATGTCATGCCTCTGTCTCTTGTGATCGGTGTCTCCTGAACTCCCCCTCTATTCTGTACACTCCCTCTTTCACTTTTCCTCCTGTCTTTTTCCTCCCTCTTTCCGTCTTCCTTTTCCTCTCTCCTCACAGCTGCCGCCGAAAGTAACATATATCGGAAGCCTCCCATCTATAAGCGTCATGGTACTGTGTAGTCCCTTTATGCATGCTACACCTTGCCGTATCCCTTGCATTGCAGTGCTTAGTCATTGCTGCACTACCTGCATATATGGCAAGGATGCATGTCTGTTTAGATTCAAACTATGTATATATTGCATGGTTAACATGGGTTTAGTACAATGCATGAGGTAAGAAGCATGATAAGGTTTGCGTACCTAAATAATAAACCCATTTGATTAACCATGAAATGCTTTATTATTGCATCTGCCATTAGTTTGCAGAGTAATAAATACAATATGTAACTAGAATAAAGTTTGGAAAGGCGTTTTGCTGTAGTATTGTATTTGTAGAGTAGTTCATGACTGCTTTTATGATCAACTGGTTCAAGGAGTGCTAAACCATAAAACTATTGAATGGCACCAATACTTCTGTAAGATGCCTTACAGGGGTGGACAAGTTTGAAGAACGCAAGAGTGTAACAAAACTTTGAAAAGATTTTTGGAATATTTTAGCCTTTCTGATGCACTGTTGATCAAAGTGGGTCTAGGTCCACTCCTGATACCCCGATAGATTGATCAAACCACCAGGAAGAAGCACTCAGCTCATGAGATGTACATTCGAATGTCTATGGGCCAATGTTCAGTCTATGGATCCCTCTTGATCTACCCACAAATTGTGCATCTTACTGACAAGTGGCTGCCAGATACCTCTGGTGGCAGTTTGTCTCCCTTGAAATTCAACGTGCCCAATCCCTTTTTTACCAAACATCACCCATTGAATGGACACTGGATCCTACCGAAATTGATTTTGATTTAGTAACCCTTGATCCAGGATTTTAGCCATGTCTTAACCACTGATCCTTTCCTCCCAGTACCAGTTTCTTCCACATACCTTCAGTAATAAGGCTGATGTTATCATGGAGGATTTATAGTGGCTGACAGCCAATGTATCAAAACTATACAATGGGCTCCTTCTTTGGTAAAAGCAAATCTATGCAAAGAAATGAAACAGCAAATTCCTGCAAAGCCGGTGAAATATTTCAATGCCCTGCAGTGTGTCATGGTTTAGAACTGCTTGCCAGTAGAGAGCCTGGTGAAAGAGAAGTTATGTGTCTTTATTGCCCGTGGGTGGTCGTGATGAAGGTGTTGTCATGAATAAAACACATAAGTGTGACCACTGACAGATCTCTAAACGCTGTGTTGCTGTCTCTTCTCTCCCACCTCTCCCTTGTCTCTGACGGGCCGGCTCTGTGTCATGCTGTAAGTAAGAGCTTTATTCCTTTTCTCTGTGGGAAGCATGGCTGTTGTCTAGCCACTTACTTACACATATGCCGACCACTGCAGAACATAGCCACTTCCTCAGCATCCTCCCTCTGCATGCATGCCTGCTGTTCTCAACCATACAAGTCCACTTCTTCATCTGTCTGTGCTTTCTGCGTCTCTACAGATATATACTGCATATGTGAACTATTCTTGATATAGTTTTATTTTCAAGTGTATTAATAAGGGGCATAGCAAGGGGGAAGGCTGGCAGGTATGAACGCTGGGTATTGGGTGCAAATATGAGGCACCAAGAGCCCCTCTGCATGGAGCAGGTTATTTAGATACAAGGTAACACAGCAAACTGAATCTTTGCCCTTATTAAAAAAAGAGTCTCTGTATTATGTTGTAGGAAATGCAACATTTCGGCATGATCTTTATGCCAACCATTGCTCAATGTGGTATCACACAGGTTGCATGATGTGACTTTTATGGAGCCTAATTCCAATAATTCCATTGTGTATGATGCAAAGCCAGCACGCAACGGTCATGGTCAGGCTAGATTTGATTGGAATGCATCGATCATGGGACAGGAAAGTGATGTGCATATGGTTCATGTACAGCTCTCTGACGGCTTGCTTTTTGCATAACAAGCTGTAGTTAGTATTGGCACCATTTTTGATTCATACCATCTTTTGATCACTTTTTATTTCATGTTTTTGTGAGGTGGGATGAAGCAAAACAGCAATCCTGGCATTGCTTTTTCAATTTTATTTTTGCAGCCTCCACCGTGTGGAATAAATAATAATATAGCTTTATGTGGGTCATAATGGACCCGGCCATATCAAATATGTGTCATTTTAAGAAACGCTTATTTTTTTCCGTATTCAATATTTTTTTTTATTGGTAAAATTGGAGTTTTGGGGAGACTGTTTTTACTTTCTTACTAGTTTCCAAGGTGAAATTAACTTGCAATCCTATGATCACATAGTTAATACACTGCACTACTTGTGTAATGAAGTGCATTATCTTATCGTATAAGTATTTGACTGACAGATTGCCTGCATCTAGTGGAATCTGATAGGTGGCAGACCTGGAGGCCAAAGCAACCCATCAGCACCCTGCAGTCGCCCTGTACGGATTCCGATGGGCTGCCAGAAGGAGTGCTCTTCCTCTGTCAAACTCCTCATAGGGTGCTTTCACTATTGACAGTGACATATGAGGGGCTCAAATGCTGGGATCAGTGATAATACCAACTTTAGTAGTTACAGCTGGAACCTGGCTGTGTGCAAAGCAGTCATCAAAGCAAAAGGTGTCTACTTTGAAGAACCTAGAATATAAGACATATTTACAGTTGTGTCACACTTTTTTGTTAAGTATATAATTCCACATGTGTTAATTCATAGTTTTGATGCCTTCAGTGTGAATGTACAATTTTCATAGTCATGAAAATACAGAAAAATCTTTAAATGAGAAGGTGTGTCCAAACTTTTGGTCTGTACTGTACATATTTGACATATCTATGGTCAAAGTAGAGAAAACTGCAACCAGAGCGTGCCATTACAGTACCATTAAAGATCTGAAAAGAAGTTTCTTATTGTTACATTGATCTTACAAGTTTAACAAGTTCTGCCCAATGTGATTATTTTCTGTGTTTACATCAGATGATCCCAATGAAGCAACGAAAAGCAAAACAAGTGATGACCTTGTGCAATCTTCAAAATATCTGCCTTCGTATTCTCCAGATCCTTATTACCAGTCAGAGCCTGAGTATTGGATGTACTCACCAAAGAGTAAGCCACATCTTCAGCATTCTGGAGGTGCAGGGATAGTATTGGCCTTGTGTACTGAACTCTTATAAGCAGTAGATTTTATTTGTATTATTATTATTTAGGTTATTATTTATCATTATGATTTTCACTGGATTCCAACTTGAAAAAAATTGGAGAAGCTCATGGAATCCTACAAAAGCACTTGTGATTAAAGTAACAGAAAACCAAGAATTGACATGTGGACACTAATTGTCGACTAATATGTCAACAATATGTTACCTAATAATAAGATTAGACTATAGAGACTGTTCCACTATATAATCCTTGTATTACCCTGAGCCCCTATTAGATCTGTTGTGTTAGGAACAGCTTGGAGCGGTTGTCCCATTATATGTTGTGTACAAGTCACAATTGACGCCATTGTTTTACAGTTTCTAAAAACAAAGCTGCAGTACAAAAGTTTATTATACTCTTCCTCATTTGTTCCGCAGTGCCTCGAGCACGGAGGTTCTCCTCTGGAGGAGAGGAGGACGGTTTTGATCGAAGCATGCATAAGGTATTATTGGTGTTAAACATCAAAATATGTTTTGTAGTTTGTTTAAAATTGTGTAATACTGTATAAGAGTCTGTGCACACGTTTGGGTTTGTGCATTTTTGTCACGTATTTCTGCGCAGATTGTCACAAAACCTAAAGGATTTCCTAGTACCAGCAAAGTGAATACGTTTCCTGAAGTCTCATGCACACGTTGCTTATTTTTTCCTTGCAGATTTGCAGCAGATTTATATCTGCAGAATGTCAATTCTTTCAGCGTTTTTGTTGGAGATTTCACCCATATTAATGAATGGGAAAAACAAATGCAAAAAATGGATCAAAAACATGTGAAAAAACAGTATTTTATGCTGCGTTTTTCCTGCCCACACATCAGGATTTGCCGCAGAGTTTTCTTCTGCAAATACTGAACTTGTGTACATACTTTTCGTAGGGCTAGTTTTTAGAATATGGGCATAGCTTTCTTTTTCTCCTTGAATTCTTGTGCTGCCATTTTCTATTTTGATCCCTGGCGCCACCACACTATCATACTAATTGCATTAATTCTTCCTTCAATGGCCTCACTGTTGATACTTTTCTTCCTTTTGATGAAAATCCATTAAATGGTGACATCCACTCATGGTCTTATGAAAATGAATGAGATACTGATCTTGATTGAGTATTATCAACAAAAAGTTTTCAAACACACACTACTAGTCTAGGAGTCCAGCCACCGCTGATAGACAATAGAGGTGTTCAGTAACTCAGGCAACAATCAGTAAACTATAAAATTAAAAATCCCTCTGGAGAGGATTTTGTACTAAGAAAGAAACTGTGACGTTGCTTGTTTTTACTAGCACTTTGCAATTTGAACCATTTATGAATATGAGACAGGCCTTTTAAAGGGAACCTGTCACCAGGTTTGACCAATATGAGATATAGCCACCACCTTTCAGCCCTCATATACAGCATTCTATAATGCTGTATATAAGCCCCTGATCCGACCTGCACACCAGAAAAAGAGCTTTTATTATACTCACCTGGGGGGGCGGTCCGGTCCAAGGGGTGTCGCTCGCATTGGTCCAGCACTTCCTTTATACTTGCGTTGCCGTCCTCCTTCTTGCTTTGTGTGTTTGACGCGTCCCTACGTCATCCACACTGTCTCTTTAACATTGTGCTCCTGTGCAGGAGTACTTCTCTGCTTTGTTGAGAGCAGATCAAAGTACTGCAGTGTGCAAGCACCAGGAAAGGTCAAAGATACCCGGCGCATGTGCACTGTAGCACTTTACTCTGCCCTAGCCAGGGTAGAGAAGTACGCCTGCGCAGGAGCGCGACGCCGGGAGACTGTGTGGATGATGTACAGGACTCGTCATACACACAAATCAAGAAGGAGGACGGTATCACAGAAGAAGGGAAGCGCCGGACCAGGATGAGCGACGCCCCACGGACCGGACCGCCCTCCGGTATAGAATGCTGTATATGAGGGCTGAAAGGTGGTGGCCATATCTCATAACCTGGTGACAGGTTCCCTTTAAAGGCTTTCAAACACGTCATAAAACAATTGTTTTGTAGTCAGCCATCTGCTGTGGCATATCAACACCTCCTTCATTCCTAGTAACTGACCATTTTAAGTCATCTTCACTGGGGGAGAGAGAAGCACAATCTCTCTGGTTTGAATAAAATAGGTTTTACATTAAAAATTACTTTAAATGAAAGGGATTTTCCGGTCCACAAGTTATGTTATTAATGTCTGATAGATGCGGGTCCCACCTCTGGGACATGCACTTATCTTAGGGCCCTGTCTCATTCCTCCAGGAATAAAGAGGTGGCAATGCATGGAAGGCTCTCTCCATTCTTTTCTTTAGGAGTCCAGAACAAGCATGCTAATGTCTTCATTCACAATGGTATGACATGGGACCCATTTGTTGATGCAGGTGCAAGTCCCAGAGGGACGCACATGTATAGGACATTTATGGCATATCTTGTAAGAATAATATCCTTTAACGGTAATAACAAAACTGAACTTTATCGCACATCACTTTTAATAGTAGGAACCCAGAACTGTTTGTCTTCTGCAGTCACTCATTGTATATAATTAAACCAAATATATCTCATTTACTAGCTCCAGGGAGGAATTGGGCGGATGATTCTGAAAGAGGAAATGAAGGCTCGGTCATATGTTGATCCCTGGACCCCTCCTCGAAGTTCGGCAGGCAGCAAAGAAGCTCTGCACAATATTGGCTATGACAATGGATGTAAGAGAAAACTTAAAGGATTATGCCATAAAGCTGTAGAATGGATTGCACTGGAGATCACAGTAACTTTTAATGCAGTGCTGTCATCTGTCATAGGGAACAGTTCAAGTAATTTAATCATATTTATGTCCTTTGGTTCTGGCTGTTCTGCTGTAAGTGCCGTTATTATCAGGAGTCGTGTGGAACTCTGATGTCGGAAGAGTTTTATGGATTCAGGCTCCCATACCTAAATGGTGTAATGTAATCACATACTCTGACACTCTAATTTATAAAAATTGTTTTTTAAGATGGTAGGAGAACATCTCCTATCCCATATCTGTAAAAGTAGTCTTCCTCAACTCCGATCCTCAGGAGCCACCAACAGGTCATGTTTTCCGGATTTCCTTAGTATTGCCCAGGTGATAGGACAGGCAAGAATTCCAACACATGTGCAATACTAAGGAAATCCTGAAAACATGGCCTGTTGTTGGCTCCTGAGGACCGGAGTTGGAGAACACTGCTGTAGAGCAAAGTTTGATAACTGAAGAACAATGGCCTGCAATTATTTTTATTGGGTGGGCCGGGAAGGGTCAGGGGAAACCAGAGGAAAGGAAAAATGGCAATGAATAGTCAAAGTAAATTTTCATACATGTATAAGCCAATGAACAGTGCTGAAGATTGAAGATAGTGATTTGTCTTCTATTATTATGTCATTATTGGATCTTTTCCTCAATTGTTTATGGAGCAAAGACCTCCAGTAGCATTGCAGGGGAAAATAAAGCTTATGATTTTGTCTTACAGCTCCCAATAAGTGTTACCTTGCAGACAGCGGTGAGTACATGTGATCACCTTCACTGATACCCTTATATCCATGTGAAAATCTACATATATAGAATTCAGAAGAACAAGTACAGTATATCAGGAATAACAGCCACCAACTTGTGACTTCTGATGTGTAGTCATTCCGCTGTTATTCAGGGCATTTTAAATAAAAAATTGGTTTAACAGATTAATAATTCCAGCCATTTTTGCACACTGAAAAGCAATGAAGGATGTAAAAAATTAGAAAAATCCTTATGCTCACTTCACCGCTCACCTCTACTGCTCCTCACTGCTTGCTGTGTGGTTCCTTTCATCTCTGTTGTGTTACATCTCCGGCCCTCTATTTACTTTAAGCCGGGGCTTCTGGGCACAAGCAGGCTTGTTAACTATGCATACGCATTGACCTCTGGGACCTGCTACCTGAAGTTGCAGCCCGGTGTTCACTCTAGACCAGGACTTTCAGCCTGCTCGTGACCGAAAGTCCTGGCCTAGAGTGAATAGCTGGCTGGAGATGTGGCGGAGGAGAGGACAGCAGACAGGGAACATCAAGAGTGGCAGGAGAGGTGAGTAACAGTCAAAAGGTTAAAAAGAAGAAAAAACATGCTCACCTTTCCGGTCTTTGCCTGCTGCCCACTATCCAAGTCTCCCCACCTCCATTGTATCACATCTCTGGCCCAGTGTTCACTCTAGGCCAGGACTCCAGGTCGCAAGTAGACCCCGGAGCATGTGCAGTGAACTTTGGGACCTACTCGTGGCCAGAAGCCCTGGCATACAATGAACACCAGGCCAGAGATGTGATGCAACGCAGGCACAGAGAACTGGACAGCAGGCAGGGGGCACAGGGGGCGGCCGGAGAGGTGAGCCTGATGTGAGTGAGCTTTTTTTCTTTTTAACCTTTTGCCAGCCTTCTACTGCTCAGCAAGAACTGGTAAATTTGCACAGAGTGAATTACAAAAAAATCTGTATTCTCTAGAACACTTTTTTTGTGTAAAATTCAAGTAGAATTCAATTCCACCCTAATAAATTCGTCCATATCTAATCCCAATATCTTCTGTAGGCATGGCTGTAGCATATTCTTTAACTATTGAGTCAGTCAACCTGACTGATTTTCACTTATTGAAGATGAAACTGAAGGAAGACAAACAAACCAGAAGCAACTCTAAATACCTATAGTAGTCCAGACTTCAGACAGTTTTTGAACGCAGTGTATTTGCGTCCAAGTATTAAAACTTATGCTCGTATTTATAATTATCTTAGTTCATCCAATTACTTTTGAGAATGTGAAAATGAAGTGACTATGTAAAATATGGCTGTAATTCCTAAATGGTTGAGAGTCTACACTTTAGTTACTTCTTAATTGCCTTGTTTGAAATCCATGTAGGTATGTTATTTTTTATTTATTCATATAGAACAAGTTTTCATTTCATCTGACCAATTTTGTGTTATTAAGAATTAAAAAAAAACGTAATAACTAAATAATATGAATACGCTATACACTACTTATGTACGGTACTGGACAGAAGATAACATGAAAAATGTCAATAAGTCACTAAAACATCACAATATTAAGCACATGCATAAATATTATTATGTATTAGACATATGCATTAATATATTTCTGTGTTATTGTAACTAATATAAGCATTCTGGTTTTTCCAGATCCCTTGATCTCTAAATCTGCCTCGCTTCCTGCATACCGGAGAAATGGACTTCATAGGGTACAGTACACAATATCTTTTGGGAGAAGTAAATAACTGAATCTTTGGCCACGTAATAACACGTTCAGTATTTGGTCAGTATTTTACATCATTATTTGTAAGCAAAAATCAGGAGTGGAACAATCAGAGGAAAAGTATAATAGAAACACGTCACCACTTCTGTATTTATCACCCACTCCTGGTTTTGGCTTTCAAATACTGATGTAAAATACTGACCGAATACTGAACATGTGAATGTAGTCTTACACTTTGGCCACGTTCACACATTCAGTATTTGGTCAGTATTTGACATCAGTATTTGAAAGCCAAAACCAGGAGTGGGTGATAAATACAGATGTGGTGACGTGTTTCTATTATACTTTTCCTCTCATTGTTCTTCTGCTGATTTTGGCTTACAAGTACTGATGTAAAATACTGAACGTGTGAACGTGGCCTAAGTCCTAAACACACTGGGGGTGATTCATCATAGTGTCTTTGAATAAATTGATGTGCTAAATTTATCAAGGTGGTAGCACGGTCTTCCTCTTCCTTTACGTGGTTTCTAATGAAGAACTACTGGATGCCACATGCTATATAATTTGGCTACTATGGCAGCTGGGGGTCTGCTAAAGTCATGATCCTAGTCATTCCATCCTGGTACTCCTATGAAGCTAAGACCACGGCCCCACTATCAGTATTCGGTCAGTATTTTTTCTCAGGAGTGGGAGCGAAAACCAGGTGAGGAATAATTAGAGAAAAGGTATAATAGAAACAAGTCACCAATTCTGCATTTATCACCCACTCCTGGTTTTGGCTCCCACTCCTGAGAAAAAATACTGACCAAATACTGACCAAATACTGATAGTGGGGCCATGGCCTAAGCCGTTGGCTGGGCTTCAGAGGATATCAGTGAACTGACATTTGTAAAAGTCAGGTATTTAAAAATATAACAGTATTTATCCCACACCAGGATTGCGGTTTTTCGGTTATCTTGCCTCCCCAAAGAATGGGATAAAAAGTAATCAAAAAGTTATATGCTACTCAAAGTAGTACCAATAAAGCTAACTTGCCTCACTTCACTCCATCAGCAGAGATATAAAAAACGTATGGGTCTTGGAGAAAATGACAAGACAAACCCAATGTTTTTCTTACAAAGTTCTTAATTTTTAAAAGCAGCACAATACTAAAATACTACTTCTACTACTAACAATAGTAGTAAAAATAAAAATAATAATATGTAAAATTGGTATCTCCATAATCTTACTGAGCTGCAGAATCATTTAACCAGGCACCATGAACAATATAAAAACAAGCCCCATCCACCCCTAAGAAAAAATGGCAGAATTTGTGTTTTTTCACTATTTCACCCTACTTTAATTTTTTTTTACGTTATATGGTAAATTGAATGGTGTCATTCAACACTAGCCCTCATATGGCTATGTTGATGGAAAATACAAAGTTATTCCATTTTTCCCAATTTAAAACTGCTTTCTAATTACTATACATGTTTTTCTTACAGCCACCCAGCACTGATCTTTTCCATTACGATAGTGCCAATGCTGTCAACTGGGGCATGAGAGGTAATTATCATCGTATTCTATACTTCCAGCTTAAGGGCCTTTCTCATATGCATAAAGAAGAAAAGGCGTAGACTGAGGTGATAGGAGGGGGTCATATCAGGACATTTAGAGCAAATGCAAACCAGTAATATCCTAATATGAGGTAAAGGGTTAAACTGGATGTGCTATAATGTAGATCATAGGCACAAAGTTTTACATATTAATGGTCTGTTCATAAAAATGAATGGAAGAATTAATCTTGAGCATGACTGAAAAGTAATATAAACCTATTTCTAGAGCATCCCATCATATGAATAATTAAAGAAGTACTCTGCGTATTGGACAAGATGTTATATACCAGTTCCACATCTTACATTAATAATTTGTTTCTGCGTGAATGGTCAGTGAGTTACCACATCTTATTCTTCTTTATTGTAGAGTACAAGGTGAGAAAACCTACATTTTCTTGGTGGATAGACCTGTTCCAATGCAATGGGCCATTACTGATCACCAGATGAACCTCCTTGTCCTGCTTTCATGTCCAATCAACCGGAATTCCAAGGACTTTCATCATTTTCTGAATGATAATCTATATTATTTTAGCCTTACACCTAAATTTCCTTTGTGGCTGATTTGTTCACTGAATCGTGATCTGAACATTAACTCTATATTAAAGATGTTTTCCAAGAATGTAATAAAATAACCCCTTTCACACAATTCTAACTGCAGTCCATCCTAGTCACGTGTCAGGACAGGCAACAGCCTGAAGACATACAGTTCATGAGACCTGTGTCTCAACTGACAGAAGAGCTGTATCTTAAGCACACGTACCGTATAGCTGCCAGAGAAGGGCAAATAAATAATAAATCTTCCTCTTTTGACTGTGCACAGAGGACTGAGCCTGGAGAAAAAAAATGTCTGGGCCAAGGATAATATTAAATTCTTCTGATGTCAGACTCACCACCCTTCTCCTCGGCTTACTAAGGTATGTGTGCTTAGGATCCAGCGCCACTGTCAGATGAGACACAGATCTCATGATCAGTGTTTCTTCAAGCTGCAGCCCATCCTGACATGTGACTAGGACAGGCTGCCATTTAAATTTCATGACAGGGGTCATTTTATTACATTCTTGGAGAACCCCTTTAATTAAAGGATAGAATCTCTTGTTTTTTGTCTCTATCTATCTATCTATCTGATTTATATACACTGCTCAAAAAAATAAAGGGAACACTTAAACAACAGAATATAACTCCAAGTAAATCAAACGTCTGTGAAATCAAACTGTCCACTTAGGAAGCAACACTGATTGGCAATCAATTTCACATGCTGTTGTGCTAATGGAATAGACAATAGATGAAAATTATTGGCAATTATCAAGACACCCTCAATAAAGGAGTGGTTCTGCAGGTGGGGACCACAGACCACATCTCAGTACCAATGCTTTCTGGCTGATGTTTTGGTCACTTTTGAATGTTGGTTGTGCTTTCACACTCGTGGTAGCATGAGATGGACTCTACAACCCACAGAAGTTGCTCAGGTAGTGCAGCTTATCCAGGATGGCATATCAATGCGAGCTGTGGCAAGAAGGTTTGCTGTGTCTGTCAGCTTAGTCTCCAGAGGCTGGAGGCGCTACCAGGAGACAGGCAAGTACACCAGGAGATGTGTAGGGGGCCGTAGGAGGGCAACAACCCAGCAGCAGGACTGCTACCTCCGCCTTTGTGCAAGGAGGAACAGGAGGAGCACTGTCAGAGCCCTGCAAAATGACCTCCAGGAGGCCACAAATGTGCATGTGTCTGCACAAACGGTTAGAAACCGACTCCATGAGGGCCCGATGTCCACAGATGGGGGTTGTGCTCACAGCCCAACACCGTGCAGGACGCTTGGCATTTGCCACAGAACACCACTGGCGCCCTGTGCTCTTCACAGATGAAAGCTGGTTCACACTGAGCACATGTGACAGAGTCTGTAGACGCCGTGGAGAGCGATCTGCTGCCTGCAACATCCTTCAGCATGACCGGTTTGGCAGTGGGTCAGTAATGGTGTGGGGTGGCATTTCTTTGGAGGGCCGCACAGCCCTCCATGTGCTCGCCAGAGGTAGCCTAACTGCCATTAGGTACCGAGATGAGATCCTCAGACCCCTTGTGAGACCATATGCTGGTGCGGTTGGCCCTGGGTTCCTCCTAATGCAGGACAATGCCAGACCTCATGTGGCTGGAGTGTGTCAGCAGTTCCTGCAAGATGAAGGCATTGAAGCTATGGACTGGCCCGCCCATTCCCCAGACCTGAATCCGATTGAGCACATCTGGGACATCATGTCTCGCTCCATCCACCAACGTCACGTTGCACCACAGACTGTCCAGGAGTTGGCGCATGCTTTAGTCCAGGTCTGGGAGGAGATCCCACAGGAGACCATCCACAACCTCATCAGGAGCATGCCCAGGCATTGTAGGAAGGTCATACAGGCACGTGGAGGCCACACACAATACTGAGCCTCATTTTGACTTGTTTTAAGGACATTACATCAAAGTTGGATCAGCCTGTAGTGTGTTTTTCCACTTTAATTTTGGGGGTGACGCCAAATCCAGGCCTCCATTGGTTAAAAATTTGATTTCCATTGATGATTTTTGTGTGATTTTCAGCACATTCAACTTTGTACAGAACTAAGTATTCAATGAGAATATTTCATTCATTCAGATCTAGGATGTGTTACAGTCATATGAAAAAGTTTGGGCACCCCTATTAATCTTAAGCTTAATGTTTTATAAAAATTGGTGTTTTTGCAACAGCTATTTCAGTTTGATATATGTAATAACTGTTGGATACAGTAATGTTTCTGCCTTGAAATGAGGTTTATTGTACTAACAGAAAATGTGCAATCTGCATTCAAACAAAATTTGACAGGTGCATAAGTATGGGCACCTCACCAGAAAAGTGACATTAATATTTAGTAGATCCTCCTTTTGCAAAAATAACAGCCTCTAGTCGCTTCCTGTAGCTTTTAATGAGTTCCTGGATCCTGGATGAAGGTATTTTTGACCATTCCTCTTTACAAAACAATTCCAGTTCAGTTAAGTTTGATGGTCGCCGAGCATGGACAGCCTCTTCAAATGATCCCACAGATGTTCAATGATATTCAGGTCTGGGGACTGGGATGGCCATTCCAGAACATTGTAATTGTTCCTCTGCATGAATGCCTGAGTAGATTTGGAGCGGTGTTTTGGATCATTGTCTTGCTGAAAGATCCATCCACTGCGTAACTTCAACTTTATCACTGATTCTTGAACACTATTGCCAAGAATCTGCTGATACTGAGTGGAATCCATGCGTCCCTCAACTTTAACAAGATTCCCAGTGCCGGCATTGACCACACAGCCCCAAAGCATGATGGAACCTCCACCAAATTTTACTGTGGGTAGCAAGTGTTTTTCTTGGAATGCTGTGTTTTTTTGCCACCATGCATAACGCCTTTTTGTATGACCAAACAACTCAATCTTGGTTTCATCAGTCCACAGGACTTTCTTCCAAAAAGAAATAGGCTTCTTCAAATGTGCTTTTGCATACCTCAGCCGACTCTGTTTGTGCGTACTTGCAGAAACTGCTTCTTTCGCATCACTCTCCCATACAGCTTCTCCTTGTGCAAAGTGCGTTGTATAGTTGACCGATGCACAGTGACACCATCTGCAGCAAGTTGATGCTGCAGCTCTCTGGAGGTGGTCTGAGGATTATCCTTGACTGATCTCACCATTCTTCTTCTCTGCCTTTCTGATGTTTTTCTTGTCCTGCCACTTCTGGCCTTAACAAGAACTGTCCCTATGTTCTTCCATTTCCTTACTATGTTCCTCACAGTGGAAACTGACAGGTTAAATCTCTGAGACAGCTTTTTGTATCCTTCCCCTGAACAACTATGTTGAATAATCTTTGTTTTCAGATCATTTGACAGTTGTTTTGAGGAGCCCATGATGCCACTCTTCAGAGGAGATTCAAACAGGAGAACAACTTGCAAGTGGCCACTTTAAGTAGCTTTTCTCATGATTGCATACACCTGGCTATAAAGTTCAAAGCTCAATGAGGTTACAAAACAAAAAAAAGTGCTTTAGTAAGTCAGTAAAAAGTAGGCAGGAGTATTTAAAACAAGAAAATGATAAGGGTGCCCATACTTATGCACCGGTCAAATTTTGTTTGAATGCAGATTGCACATTTTCTGTTAGCACAATAAACCTCATTTCAAGGCAGAAACATTACTGTGTCCAACAGTTATTACATATATCAAACTGAAATAGCTGTTGCAAAAACACCAATTTTTATAAAACATTAAGCTTAAGATTAATAGGGGTGCCCAAACTTTTTCATATGACTGTATTTGAGTGTTCCCTTTATTTTTTTGATTAGTGTATATATCCATCTATTCCATCAATCTATGTATCTTATTTCTATCTATATTGATTTTATTTATCTATCAATAATATGTGCATATTTCTATGCAACCTAATAACAGAAGGACAAAAGTACTGCTTACAATCAGAAGTAACTCAAATTTCATGATGTATATATCCATGTGAATATATGTATGTATCCATGTATGTTTAAATAGTACGTATATGTAATATTGACTCTTGTGCCTGATGTATTACCTAACATCCTAGAGTTTATTATGTCACATTCTTCAGTTGTTTTTATAAGATGGAGAATCTGGTCTTGATGTCACAAACCTAGATTTACCAAAATACTTTTTTAATATCCTGCTCAGCTTCTCAGCTTGGCCTGGTATTCATGTGTTTTCAGCAGGGAGAATGGAGAAAGCCACAGCAGGACAGCTATGACAGCGGCTTATCTCCCCAGGAAACAAAAGGATTGGGCATTGATATTCTAGCTGCCTGACCTTCTCTGTCAGTGGAGAGTCGAAAGACCTCCAAACCTCACAAAAATTGTTCTGTTTAGCTAACATTCAAGTAATGTGTATGGGAGCTTTAAGATTGTGCATGGCTAAAAGTGCAGGACATCTGATAGATACAAATTCTACTACCCTAACAAACTGATCTCTCTACAGATTTATCCATATGAATTACTCATGGTGACCACTAGAGGGAGGAGCAGACTACCCAAAGATGCAGATAGAACTCGACTAGAGGTGAGCAATGTGGAGATACTAAAAAGAGCTTCTTCATTGTGTTACGTTTTATGGATGGTACTCCACCTGTACGAGATGAGAGACTTTATTCACAGCTTCTGCACTACTTTTATTCCTCAGTGTATATTCTGCATAATCAACCTTGTGATTGTGTACACACAGCAGTGTGAAATAAAGGTTTCTGACTGCATAGCAGATTGAATCTATCCTATATATGTGTTATACTTTTAGAGCATAGCAGACCATACCATCCCTACAATATAATGCCTCTAGAGCTTATTGCCCACATGACGTGCAATATTGCATATTACCGCATACACCATAGTGCTACAAATCCAATTGTCCCCATATTGAACTATTATTGTATAATTGTGCCATGGAGCAACATTGATTATATATATATATATATGTTTATACTAGCTGTACTACCCGGCTTCGCCCGGGTTAATAACTGCTGTTAGCAAAATAGAATGTGTTCACAAAAATTTATTCTCCACACAAAAAGCACAAAACAAATAGATAGAAAGTTCATTGGCTCTTGAGGAATCAGTTCTTGTTCCCTTGTCTTCAAGCCTCGCTTCCCTCTCCTCAGAAAGTTCATTGGCCCTTGAGGAAGCAGCTCTTGTTTTCATGTCTGCAAGCCTTGCTTCCCTCTCCTCAGAAAGTTCATTGGCCCTTGAGGAAGCAGCTCTTGTTTTCATGTCTGCAAGCCTCGCTTCCCTCTCCTCAGAAAGTTCATTGGCCCCTGAGGAAGCAGCTCTTGTTTTCATGTCTGCAAGTCTCGCTTCCCTCTCCTCAGAAAGTTCATTGGCTCTTGAGGAAGCAGCTCTTGTTTTCATGTCTGCAAGCCTCGCTTCCCTCTCCTCAGAAAGTTCATTGGCTCTTGAGGAAGCAGCTCTTGTTTTCATGTCTGCAAGCCTCGCTTCCCTCTCCTCAGAAAGTTCATTGGCTCTTGAGGAAGCAGCTCTTGTTTTCATGTCTGCAAGCCTCGCTTCCCTTTCCTCAGAAAGTTCATTGGCCCTTGAGGAAGCAGCTCGTTTTCAGGTCTGCAAGCCTCGCTTCCCTGTCCTCAGAAAGTTCATTGGCTCTGCAGCTGCTGTTCTCATGTGTGTCAGCCTTGTTTCTCGGTCTTCACATTTTTCATTGGCCCGTAATGCAGCTTTTCTTTTCGCATCAGCTGACATTCGTGCCATGACATTCCTTTTCTTATGAGGCATTATTGTGGTAAAAATAGTCTGTAACTGGCAGTTTCTATATCCTTTCACATACAAGTAATGTGATTGACATCAGTCTTTCACCAACACACCCTAACTGACATCTTATTACCTTACACAAGCTTTGTTATACTGAGAATGTCCTTTGTTGCCTATATTAACCAATCACAGCTCAGATTAATTAAGTGGAGCAAAATAGAAGCTGAGCTGTGATTGGTTGCTATTGGCAGCCTGATAAATCTTTGTGAGATGAGTTTTGTGTGTGCTGAGGGTGGTATATGTGTTCAAGCACGTGGTAGTGTTTTTGTTCATATCCCCGTGTGTGGTCAGTATGAGTATCCCATGTCGGGACCGGACCTTAGCAACTGTACGATATATACTCTTTGGCGCCATCGCTCTCATTCTTTAATTCTCCCTTGTTCACATGTGGCAGCTGTCAATTTGCCTCCAACACTTTTCCTTTCACTTTTTCCCCATTATGTAGATAGGGGCAAGATTGTTTGGTGAATTGGAATGCGCGGGGTTAAAATTTTGCCTTACAACATAGCCTATGACGCTCTCGGGGTCCAGACGTGTGACTGTGCAAAATTTTGTGGCTGTAGCTGCGACGGTGCAGATGCCGATCCCGGACATACACACACACATTCAGCTTTATATATATATATATACAGTGCAGACCAAAAGTTTGGACACACCTTCTCATTTAAAGATTTTTCTGTATTTTCATGACTTTGAAAATTGTACATTCACTCTGAAGGCATCAAAACTATGAATTAACACATGTGAAATTATATACTTAACAAAAAAGTGTGAAACAACTGAAAATATGTCTTATATTCTAGGTTCTTCAAAGTAGCCACCTTTTGCTTTGATGACTGCTTTGAACACTCTTGGCATTCTCTTGATGAGCTTCAAGAGGTAGTCACCGGAAATGGTTTTCACTTCACAGGTGTGCCCTGTCAGGTTTAATAAGTGGGATTTCTTGACTTATAAATGGGGTTGGGACCATCAGTTGTGTTGTGCAGAAGTCAGGTGGATACACAGCTGATAGTCCTACTGAATAGACTGTTAGCTGCTTTTTTCTTGCTATAATACAAATTCTAAGTAAAGAAAAACGAGTAGCCATCATTACTTTAAGAAATGAAGGTCAGTCAGTCCGAAAAATTGGGCAAACTTTGAAAGTGTCCCCAAGTGCAGTTGCAAAAACCATCAAACGCTACAAAGAAACTGGCTCACATGAGGACCGCCCCAGGAAAGGAAGACCAAGAGTCACCTCTGCTTCTGAGGATAAGTTTATCCGAGTCACCAGCCTCAGAAATCGCAGGTTAACAGCAGCTCAGATTAGAGACCAGGTCAATGCCACACAGAGCTCTAGCAGCAGACACATCTCTACAACAACTGTTAAGAGGAGACGTTGTGCAGCAGGCCTTCATGGTAAAATAGATGCTAGGAAACCACTGCTAAAGACAGGCAACAAGCAGAAGAGACTTGTTTGGGCTAAAGAACACAAGGAATGGACATTAGACCAGTGGAAATCTGTGCTTTGGTCTGATGAGTCTAAATTTGAGATCTTTGGTTCCAACCACCGTGTCTTTGTGCGACGCAGAAAAGGTGAACGGATGGACTCTACATGCCTGGTTCCCACCATGAAGCATGGAGGAGGAGGTGTGATGGTGTGGGGGTGCTTTGCTGGTGACACTGTTGGGGATTTATTAAAAATTGAAGGCATACTGAACCAGCATGGCTACCACAGCATCTTGCAGCGGCATGCTATTCCATCCGGTTTGCGTTTAGTTGGACCATCATTTATTTTTCAACAGGACAATGACCCCAAACACACCTCCAGACTGTGTAAGGGCTATTTGACATAGAAGGAGAGTGATGGGGTGCTGCGCCAGATGACCTGGCCTCCACAGTCACCAGACCTGAACCCAATCGAGATGGTTTGGGGTGAGCTGGACCGCAGAGTGAAGGCAAAAGGGCCAACAAGTGCTAAGCATCTCTGGGAACTCCTTCAAGATTGTTGGAAGACCATTTCCGGTGACTACCTCTTGAAGCTCATCAAGAGAATGTCAAGAGTGTGCAAAGCAGTCATCAAGGCAAAAGTTGGCTACTTTGAAGAACCTAGAATATAAGACATATTTTCAGTTGTTTCACACTTTTTTGTTAAATATATAATTCCACATGTGTTAATTAATAGTTTTGATGCCTTCAGTGTGAATGTACAATTTTCATAGTCATGAAAATACAGAAAAATCTTTAAATGAGAAGGTGTGTCCAAACTTTTGGTCTGTACTGTATTTATATATACACATATACATATACATACACATACTCACTCCACATCACATATATACAAACACTACACACTTGTGCACTTGCACTCTGCAATTAAAGGGGTTGTCCAGGTTTGGTCCGAAAGCCTGAAGTCACTCTATGTGACTGCAGACTTGTGAACTCTCACAGCTCGTACAGCGCGCGCTGTCAGGATTCTCTGGTGCCGGCGCTGAGACTGGGTGGTCATGTGACCACAAGTATGCAATATGTACACTCCTGGCCACATTCCAACTAGATGTGCGTGGTCTCGTTCAAGTCACTTGTGTCGGATACTTGCAGTCACTTGACTCCTGGCACGGTGCTGTTGCACAGTGTACGTATATATGTTTGAATATTGGGCACAGCGTACGGGCACATCCACAATAATTTAATACTATAGGAATCCTTGTCTTAGCCGTATATTTTCTGCATTGCTCCACATCACGGGGCACATTTTACACTCTATGTTGCCATATCATTATAAAACAGTGCCACGAAAAAAATTGTTCTAAAACTACTATGCCATACAGTATATTGCTCCACTGTCCATGTCAAATAATCTCCCTACAAAAGTGCCTGTATTTCATAATAATTTTATGTAATATTACCATGGCATTTTGATGTAATAGAGTGAGTATAGTGATCACAATAACGTCTACATATAATAGCTTATGTTAATGCATGTCCATAACTACTTTTATACTGCCATATGGGAAACACATGAAACTATGCTTCAGTCTTTACTATAACCCACAAAGTGGAAGTTGTCTAATTTTTAAAATCCATTTAAAAACACCTGATTAGGTATTTTGAATTAAAAAAAAATGTCCTCTTTCGGAAACCTTTCTTTCATTGGCTTCAGTAGCTATAAAAATATATGTATTACTTACCCTATCCAGTTATAACACTGCTCCAGTCTCTGTTTGTCTGCAGCGCTGTCGTATCAACAACATTGTAGCCAATTAGTAAGCTCAGCAACTTGAGCCGCTTAGTTCTGTTATTAGCAACAGCAACGTGATGACAGCGCTGCAGACAAACAACAGAGCCTGGGGCAGCAGTGGAGACTCAGTGCTGGGAGACTTTGTAATGAACAGTTTTGTTTTTTCTTTAGGGACAGGGGTTTTCCGAAACCAGAAAACCCTTTAAATACTTGCTGCACAGCGAACCTCAGCAATATTTACTTAATATTAAAACAGTCCCCAAACTTTGCCCAGTTCTGTACATGTGTCCACAGAGAAATATTGTTACTGGTGAAGCCCGTTAGTGTTTCCACATGTTATAGTATGCCCTTTATAGCCCCCTTAGTACCAAACACATATAGACCTCCACACCGTCTGATGCCCACACACAGTTGGAAACCACCTACAGACCCCCACATACACTATGCTAGCTCTCATACACACCCACCGCTCTGCTACATCAACACACACCTCTGCTACATCAGCACACACAGCTTTGCTACAGCAAAATACACACACAAGTCTACTAAAAGACACAACAATGCCACAACACACAGCTCTGTAACATCAACACAAGCAACGTTGCTACATCAACACCTAGGCAACTGTGGTACATCAATAGTCACAGCTCTGCAACATTAACACACACAACTCTACTACAGCAATACACAAAACTCTGCTACATCAACACACACAGCACTGTTATATGAATGCACACACACCTGCTATAACAATGCACACACCTCTGCTACATCAACACATACAGCTCTGCATCATCAATGCACTGCTCTGCTACAACACGCACACAGCTCTGCTACAACAACACACATCAGTGTATACCACACAAAAATACATACACACAGACTTGCTTATGCCCTGCTCTTCATCCTTCTCCTATGCTGCCTAGTGAAGTAACCTGATTAAGTCTTGTGACCCAAAGTTCTGACAAGGTCTGCGGTCTTTACATATACTGAACTTTAGAGAAAGGACAAGTTGGCTCTCTGCCCCACTGTTATATTCAGCTTTATCTGTGTCCTGAAGACTCAGATGCAGCTGAAATTGGAACACCCGACATCAAAGGACAGCTCCCCAAATTTATTACAGTACCGTTGGATTCATTATGGTTTGAAGGTATGCCTATGTATAGGATAAGGGATAACTTCCCACAGCTGGGGTCCAAAAACTGGGAGCCCCTCTGACCCTGGGAACTGGGGCTATGAAGAGCTCTTGTGAATGGAGGATGATCGATCATTCGCACCTCTGCCCCATTCATTCTCTATGGTACCGACAGAGATCGCCGAGCACAGCATTCGGCTGGTCTTCAGCACTCCCATTAAAGATAAATGGAGCGCAGAAGTGCATATGATCAACAATTGCTCTATTCAAATTCCGCTGCAACTCTGTTCTTGGGATCAGTGGTAGTTCCAGCCATCAGATCTCCAGCAATCGGAAAGTTATCCACTATTCTATGGATTGGGAATGACATCCCAACTTAGTGCAACCACCTTTAAGAGACTTATATAGGAAAATAAGGGATTATCCTGTTTCTAATATTCCACCCACCAGTTTGTATGAGCATGTCTCCAATCCTTATCTTTCCACAGCGCCACCTATCACCCGAAGAGTTCTATCAAGTGTTTGGAATGACCATATCGGAGTTTGACCGCCTGGCACTGTGGAAAAGAAATGAGCTGAAGAAACAAGCCAGGCTTTTCTAACTTGCTCCACCATGTGCCTCAATATGTACACCTCTATAAATATATTTATAAATATATATATATAGAACTTATGTATAACTACTACACATAATATATATATTGTATTATAGGAAGATCTCCACGAGAATTGGTTTTCTACCTTTCAGGAGTGACGGGGACTACAGCTTATTTCTCTGCAATGTGTTGTAATCCCTTTAACTCCTGCCAAGGTTATTCTTTGGAGAGAGATATTTTCAACTCTTGGTTATATTTTTTAAATGCTGTTTTTTATGCGCCGCTGTTTTGGAGAGTTTAAAGACTTCAATGAACCTGCAACCTTGACGCATCTTCAAATCTCACTTGTTTTAATCTCTTGACATTTTCTCTTGGTAACTAATTGGCAGGTATGCCAAATGTACGCTGGTCATTTTATCCAAAACTCGGCGGTGTCTCTGCAGGTTGCTTCAGTACAAAGCCAGGCACTGACTGATGAGTGGACACAAGATGTGACCTGCAAAACAGAAGCCATCTTCATCTGCTCACCACATTCCTTTCAAGCTGTTCTTAGTTAGGATTATACATTTTATATGACGGTCTATTGTAAGCCAACTTCTGCCATATGATGCAGAACCCAAACGCACCATGTGATCTTTGGCCGATGCGAATGATCACGTCACAGAGTAACCCTCAGCTGAGGCTTTTGGAGCCTGCCATGATGTGGTCACATATATAATCTGAGATGATATCAAGACTTGGCTGATGAGAATCGTGTGATAGCCATGTGGCTCATCCTTATGAATAAAGTAAAATAATCTAAAGATATATTACATGATATTTAAATGAACAGTTAGATCCACCTTTGTAGATTTAAGTCTTTGCTAAACCCATCTAAGCAGTGTAGCTTTCTGTAGGGATAAAGTGTTTTGGACCACTAGTGAGTGGCGTAACTTGTAGCTTGTGGGCCTCAATGCGAAATCTCCATCAAGGCCCCTAACTATGACCAGTCTTTAATAGAACTGATTTCATATTGGCCAAAGTGACCTTTTGGGCCCCCTTTGGCTAAAGGGCCCAGGTGTGACTGCAACTCCTGCACGCACTATAGTTACACCAATACCACTAGTGCCCTATGTAGGGCACTGTTATTTTATCTTAGCTGTACATTATGGCCGCTCCTTGTGATTTTACTATCTTTATTACTAAAATTGAACATAATTCTAATTTTGTCTCCCGGTGACATTTACAACATGTTATAATGTAATCCAATTTCTATATTTACAGACACTATTTTTGTAAAAGTTTGACATTTTATAGCACTAGACGCAAAAAGTTAGTACTCACCCTTGTAAAATATCATTCTTATGGAGTGTTTTTCCAGACAGATGAGTTTTTTACACCACATATTTGCATTGTCAGGGAAATCTCAATATGTATAAAAGATGTCTTGTCAGAGAAATATCAGCTGGTGTATCTCTTTGTAAGCAAATGAGCCTAAAGACCCCCTATACACATTAGAGTAAGGGTGCAATTACACTGCAAGATTGTCATGAAATTATCGTCTAAACAGGCTGCTTGCCGATCACCTGATTAATGAGTAAAACGCTGGTTCATCAAGTGAAATGATCTTTAGTGCTGCATAAAGGATCATCGTTCTCGGCAGCGCAACGTCCTGTGTAAACAGCAAGCGTGTATCGGTTCTGCGTTCTGTCTCTGTAAACAGGCTATTAAATGACCATTGATAGGTAAATAGTTACCAATCGATAGTCATTTAATATCAAACGCCAAGCCTGCAAATAAAATGGTATACAAGGAGCCATTATGCAAACCTATCAGTTTTTCAACAAAAATTAAACACTAAAAACAATGCACAGTTGTATTAGAAGTATGCCAATTTCAACAAATGGTGGCTAAAATTAAATATTCAGACTTTGTAACTGTCTGGTTACTTAATTGGACCTATCAATATACTTAAGGCATTGTCCACTACTCAGACAACCCCTTCTCAATTGCTATATTTCCCATTATAAAATAACAGCCTACTTACCTCCGGTGCCAGTGCCGTTCCAGAGATGAAAGCGCTGGCTCCCGTAGTACTTGCGTGATGTCATGTGATGCAAGCCCTGCAGCCAATCACTGACCTCTTCATTCTTGCTTCCTTCGGACAAAACTGACACGCAGTGAGATTGGCTGCTGCTTTCTGACTACCTCTGAATGTCTGAAGGAAGTCAGAGTGAAGTGGTCGCTGATTTGCTGCGAGCCCCGGGAGAGCTAGTGCCGTCATCGCTGGAATGGCATCAGCACCCAAGGTGAATATAGGCTGTGGTTATTTTATAAAGGGGAATACAGTCATTTAAAGGGGATGTCTGAGCAGTGGAATAACTTTTTAAAACTATGAATATAGTCCATCGACCTTCTCCCACCCTCAATATTAGAAATCCCCAGAATTGACTTATAGCACAGCTTACAGCAGATGTGTCACCAGTTTTCGCTATACAAACTGCATACATTATTAAATAGATCTTAGACCTGAAGATGCTGTTGTACTTACCATGTTAGAATAGATAATCTGTTTTGAAAGTTTTCTTGCCTGACAACCACAAGCTAGACCTATAGAAGGCTTAGGGTGCTTTCACATTGCGCTTATCTTCACAATCGTGAGTCCCGTCGGGGCTTGCATCCGAACCGCCCCGCCAAATGGGAATCGTACATATGCCTCGACGGCGCCATAGACTATAATGGTGCCAGTAGAGTGAATGTGTGCTCTGCAGTGTATCATTTTCGCGCATGTACGCCTATTGGATGCAGACACTCAGACATAGTAGACTGCGTTTTGCGGGGGGTTTGGACATAAGCCCATGAACGTAAAGATTTGCGCAACCTTATTTTAATATCACAAGAAACATTTGAAAAAAAAGATTATACAGCCATTCTGACAGGAGAAGTACACCAGCCTCTAGATGTCTAAGTGATCTATTTAAAGAAGCACTCCCAACAAAAATGGATTGCCCAAAACCTTTCTAAATATGTGTGTAGTGTAGTTGTTTTAAAATACTTACTGAAGTCGCTTTTACTACGATGATGCTCCATACACTTACACTGTAAAAGCAACTTCCAGCTCAGACATAGAGCCCAGGGTGATCCAGCAAGTCAAAGTGGGCCAGAAGAGTACTTTAATGCACTTACACTACACACATATATAGAAGGGTTTCGCACACTGCTTTCTCAGGAGGATAAGGGTGCGGTCATTTTCTATGGCATTTGGGTAATTATCTACTACTTCTTGATCATGCTCTATTTGCTATGTTACGATGTTCAGATGTATGTCAGTGCCTGTGTATATTTTCAAGAGATGGATACAAGCTCACTATATATAATAATATATAATATTTTCGGGTGTAAAATTTTGATGGGAGTGCTTCTTTAACTTATAAAGTTTGTGTAGTGAAATCAGGAGACAGAACCCATTTTAATCTCTTGCTTTAATAATCTCTTTTGTCAATTGGGGCTAATGTTGATAAGGTATCAATTTCCTCATAGTTGGTACAGGCATGAAACATTGTTTCTGCAAAAAAATGTTTTAAAACTCAAGCCAGTAACGCCCGCAGATTGCAGAAGTGACTGTCTCTGTGTGCAGATCCATGTGCCCGTAAAGCAGACCAGACTACAGTATGCTGTGATTTTTTCACACGGATCCAAAGTCCATGCGAAAAAAGCCCATGTGAACTAGTAGATAGGCTAACAATGGGTTCATTTCCCACAGGGACAGCACACCGCCAAAAAATACGTCTGTATATACCCTTACATATAACTTGGCTATCTGCCAGGCTGGTCATAGTGACCGGTGGAGGATTGGATAATTTGGAATACATGTGTTCATCATTTATCCAGTTTACTGGTAGGCATCCACAGTCCATGAGCTGGTGATCTTCCCTTAATGACAGCCATACTTAGCCCTGCACTGTCCAAGAGAGGACGAGCAGTAGTAAGGACTGCAAATGACAAGCAATAATTACCTAGGCTGCTTACTTGTAGATCCCCGATGTCCAAAACTTCTTATTCCAGGACCCTTGTGTGCTACAGGTTGACTTCTCTTGTTCTATGTTCACTAGGTGGGGGTTGATTCCCTGCAGGTGTCAGTAAGGCTGGAATCGCCCCTAGTTCTTACTTATTAAATGTATATAGACAAGCAGAGTATCCATATGACATTCCTAAGCGAATAGTGCAGGTTTACAGGAAAGACATCTGTGCAATAATCAGCCATCATACTATTGTGGCTTCTCAATGATTCACTGTGAAATGAGTCAATAACAACCTGCAGCGACATCCTGACCGTGCAGCGTACACGCCTTAGTGAGCCCCTAAAACAGCACGTCCCACAGCCTCTTCTCATGTTTTCTTGAGAAACACCTAAGGCAAGGAAAATACTTGGACACAACTGCCAATGCAGACGTTTTTTCTCTCTTGAAACATTTCTTATCTCTGTTTGCCTTGGATTTGGATTCCAGATTTGTTAACTATTAAAAAAAAAAAAACAGTTGCCTCTATGCGGTCACCTTGTTGTGTCTTTACTTACTCACATACATGCTCGTACATATGTTTTTTGACATGTATGTGCAGGCATGAATTTTCTTTGTTTTATCTGTGGTCCAAAAACAACAACCAGCCAACATCAACAGTATTTAATATGAGTAAAATCCCTCCTGTAGTGATTATGAAAGAACGGCATTTCAAAGAAATATTGGATTTCATAGCAGCGCCGATCTGATGTCATTTCTTCTGTCCTGCTGAGGATGTTATGTTGGCTTTCTGCAGAATGTCAGAAATGATCATTACAGAGTATCAGAGGGAGACATGGTTAATGACATGATACCATGGGAGCATCCGTGCTAGATGGTGCCTCTCTAATCCTGAATAGTTGCCTTTCAGCATCTGTTTTATCATATTGAAATTGACATATGTCATCATCATGGCTGGAATATTAAAATGTTTTTAGAATTGATAGGGATCTCTTCAAGCTGTGAAGATGCTTATGGGTAGCCTCAATTTAAACAGAATCTCTCACCAAGTTTTTGCTATCCCACCTGAGAGCAAAATGATATAAGGGCAGAGACCTGGATTCCAGGGATGTACCACTTACTGAGCTGCTTAGTGTCATTTTGATAAAATCCTTGTTTTATCTGGTAAAGACAGGAGCACTGACAGCTGTGTAAGAAATGTGTCTATATATCTTACATACAGTGGCATTTAAAAGTTTGAGCACCCCTGGTCAAAATTACTGTTATTGGGAAAAGTTAAGCAAGGTGAAGATGAAATGATCTCTAAAAGGCCTAAAGTTAAAGATGACACATTTCCTTTGTATTTTAGGCAAAAAAAAAAATGTATTGTAATTTTTTACATTTTAAAAATTACAAAAAGGAAAATGGGCCAATGCAAAAGTTTGGGCACCCTTGGAGATTTGAGTGCTCACATAACTTTCACCAAGGTTTCAGACCTTAACCTTAAATCAGCCTGTTAGGGTAATGGCTTGTTCACTATTGTTGTTAGGAAAGGCCAAGTGATGCAAATTTCCCAGCTTTATAAAAACCCAGCCTCCTCTAACCTTGTGCCAAAAAACAGCAGCCATGGATTCTTCCAAGCAGCTGCCTAGCACTCTGAAAATGAAAATGTTGGAGGCCACAGAGCAGGAGAAGGCTATAAGAAGATAGGAAAGCCTTTTCAAGCGTTGCTCTTTCCTACGTTTGAAATGTAATTAAAAAATGACAGTTAACAGGAACCATAGAGGTCAATATAAAGTCTGGAAGACCAAGCAAAATTTCAGTGAGAGCTGCTCGTAGGATTGCTACAGAGGCAAATCAGAACCCCCGTTTGACTGTAAAAAGACCTTCAGAAAGATTTAGCAGATTCTGGAGTTGTGGTACATTGTTTTACTGTTCAGAGACACCTGCACAAATATGGCCTCCATGGAAGAGACATCAGAAGAAAATTTCTCCTGCGTCCTCACCATAAAATTCATCGTCAAAAGTATGCAAAAGAATATCTAAACAAGCCTGAAGCATTTTGGAAACAAGTCCTGTGGACCGAGGTTAAAATAGAACTCTTTGGCCACAATGATCAAAGGTATGTGTGGAGAAAAAAGGGCACAGAATTTCAGGAAAAGAACATGTCGCCAACCATTAAGCATGGGGGTGGATCAATCATTCGTTGGGATTGTGTTGCAGCTAATGGCAAGGGGAACATTTCATGGGTAGAGGGAAGAATGGATTCAATGAAATTTCAACAAATTCTTGATGCAAATATAACACGATCTGTAAAAAGAAAAGCTGAAGGTGAAAAGAGGATGGCTTCTACAAATGGATAATGATTCTAAACACATTTCAAAATTCACAATAGGCTAGTCCCCTGATCTGAACATTACTTGAAAAACTCAGGAATCTCACAGAAATGGAAGAATTTTCCAAGGAAGAATGGATGAAATTCCCTCAAACAAGAATTGAAAGACTCTTGTCTGACTACAAAAAGAGTTTACAAGCTGTGATACTTTCAAAGGGGGTGCTACTAGGTACTAACCATGCAGGGTGCCCAAACTTTTGCATTGGTCCATTTTCCTTTTTGCAATTTTTAAAATGTAGAAGATGAAAATAACATTTTTTTTGCCTAAAATAGAAAGGACATGTGTCATCTTTAACTTTAGGCTTTTTAGAGATCATTTCATCTTCAACTTGCTTAACTCTTCACAATAACAGTAATTTTGACCAGAGGTGCCAAATTTTTACATGCCACTGTAGTCTTCATTATTATGTATATAACCGTCCTTTATTACACAGTTCCCTGTCTTGTTATGTGCAGTACTGTCCTTTACATATCGGACTATTTATAGCTCCCTATTCTTTATTACATAGCATCCTCCCTTGTTAGATATATACTGAAATGACTGTTGATGGAGTATGGTAATGGAGGAGACTGATGGACTGGTCTCTGGCTACTCCGTCAGCAGTAATTTTATATATAACAAGAGGATTATGTAATAAAGGGAAGGTGGTGTGAATAACAAAATAGCAAGAATGCGCTACGTAAGGGACAGCACTGTACATTACAGCAGAGGACGCTTTATAATAAGGGACCTCCCTATACATAAGTAGAAAAGATGGTACATAATAAGGGACTGTGTTATACATAGTAAAAGAGGAAACTATATAACTAAGGACGGCGTTATACATAATAAGTGAGTACACTATATACTAAAGGTACAGTGCTATACATAATAAGGTTACATTCCTAAATTCGTGTGCTGCAGTGACAGTGTGCTGTCTGCTTTTATATATGCATTGAGTATATCTGTAACATCCCTGGAGGCGTGCTGGCATGGCTTACCATCTCCCACCATGCAAGACCGCCAACTTACCTATCAGTCCAGGCTGTGTACTATACTCCTTTACTTGCTGTGTGCATGTCTCTTGTCTGCTGGCTTAGGGCGGCGGCGCTGGTACTTCCTGATTCTTAAAGTTGGGGGCTGAGAACCCAGGCCTGTTACCTGTATCTGTGACTTCTAGTCTATTTCCGCCACCCTGGGGGCTGACTGCCCAGGCTCGTTCCTGTATCTCGTTCCTGTGTCAGTTCCTGTCTGAACTGTGTCCTAGCCCGTTACCTGTTTGTCTCTATGTCTGATCCATCCCTTTTCCTGTAGTGTCTGAACCAGTACCTAACTCCTACTCATTGTCTCTGTACTTCTGTTTGTGAGTTTTGTGTCCACTCGCTACCTCATAGCAAGTACCTTGTGTGTATCTGGTTCTGCTTGTCCCGTTTCTCTGCCTCCGTATCTACCTCCTGTGTTCTAGCTATCTTCTGGTTTTTCCCAGTCTGTTCCATGTGAACAGAGCCCTGTCCTGTCTCCTCCGCAATGCAGCTCTGCTCTGCTTGTCCTCCGCACCTGCGTCTCTGCTCTGCTCCGCTTGTCCTCCGCACCTGCGGCTCTGCTCTGTTCAGCTTGTCCTCCACACCAGCAGCTCTGCTCTGCTCCACTGTCCTCTGCACCAGTGGCTCTGCTCTGCACCCCTGTCCTCCGCACCTCTGGCTCTGCTCTGCTTGTCCTCCGCGACTGCAGCTCTGCTCTGCTTGTCCTCTGCACCTGCGGCTCTGCTCTGCTTGTCCTCCGCACCTGCGGCTCTGCTCTGCTTGTCCTCCGCACCCGCTGCTTTCCTGTGCTCCGCTTGTCCTCCGCACCTGCGGCTCTGCTCCGCTTGTCTTCCGCACCTGCGGCTCTGCTCTGCTTGTCCTCCACACCTGAGGCTCTGCTCTGCTCCGCTTGTCCTCCGCACCTGAGGCTCTGCTCCGCTTGTCCTCCGCACCTGCGGCTCTGCTCCGCCTGTCCTCCGCACCTGCGGCTCTGTTCCTGTATCCCAGTCTGTACTGGTCCCTATCCAGCCTGTTTTCCTACCTGCCAGTACTGGCCTGTCTGTATACTAGCCGTGCCTGCCAGTACCAGCCAGTCTGCATACAAGCCATGCCTGCCAGTACCCGCCAGTCTGCATACCAGCCGTGCCTGCCAGTACCCACCTGTCTGCATACCAGCCAAACCTGCCCGTTCCTGCATTCCCTGGTGTGGGTCAACAGCTGTGACCGGGGTCTGACCTGGAGTAGCACATGGGCCACCTCCCACGTCCCTCCTCGGACTACGGAGTCGATTAAGCCACCGTGTGTTCGTGGTCGGATCTGGCGAGGCCCCTAGTCACGCCCCTCCAGGCACTCCTCGGTTCGTGGCCCAGTGGGACCACTAACCACGCTCACACCAGTCAGTCAGGGCTTGAGCGTAACAATATCCTTTTCTGATCCTCAAAATTGGATCAGAAATAGACATTCTCTAACCCTTACAGATCTCATTCTCATATCCGTGATTTTCACAGATGTGTGAGTAAATCTATAAAACTCTACGAGGTAACATTTCTTCTTGTGGAGAGTGACGGCATGGTGAATAAGCCTCCTTATCTTGGCCTGCCAGAGCTGGTAAGACACTCTCTGCAAGGAGAAACGTTACCCCTTAGACCTCAGTCCAGAGCCTCTCACCTAGCCAAATCAGTTCTCAAACTTTGCACTGACGAGGGCCAACAGCCCGAAACACTGTGTCTACAAATTGAGATTCTGATTTGGCTATTATCTTAAGTCATATTGCAAGACTCGTTAAAGGGTCGATTGTGACTTGCAGAATTGCTGCTTTCAATAGGTGGTGCTATAGAGTTCAAGTCCTCTTTTTCTCTGAAGAGGCAATTTGCATATTAAATTTCCCAGAGGAGCATTGCACGGCAAATAAGACTCTTTACCTTGGCATGCCAGAGCCGGTGTGTCACTCTCCACAGGGAGAAACATTACCCCTTAGATCTCAGATTATAACTCCAAGTCATACAGTGCAGATACAGAATAATATTTACATCCAGGAACTTACCGCTGACGTCTCATCTGATCAGAGTCGTTTTCTGCTGTTTCTTCTCCATCTGGTCAGACCTTCATGTCAACATCTTCCAGCCACGACTCATCTTGTCATGATGATCACTGCAGCCCTGAAAATAACAAAGTCTCATATATTTTATATATACATTTGTCTCCCACACACTGCGCCCGACTACAGATTTGTACCCCACCATTAATATGCTTTTAGCCACTCGCCAATCAAAATAAAGTAGCACTGTGCCCCCCATATAATCTCCCCCGCTCAATAAATATAAATTATTAAGTCTTTTGTGACTCTCTCTAATTAACTTTAAGGCTATGTGCACACACTACGTTTTTGTTATGGAAAATATGAAAACGTTTTACAATACAAGCCAATTGAACGAGTCTCATGCACACGTTGCTTATTTTTTCCTTGCAGATTTGCAGCACATTAAAATCTGCATGATGTCAATTCTTGCAGCGTATTTCACCCATACTAATGAGAGGGGAAAATACGCAAGAAAAGCATGTAAAACATGGCGAAAAAATGTATTTTAGCGCATTAAAATACTATATTAAAGTAATGTATTTTAATGCAGAGTTCTTCTTGCCAACACATCAGGATATGCTGCAGAACTTTCTGCTGTAAATCCTGAACGCTATGGCTATGTAGCCTTAGTCCCTGTCCTGTGTCCCACCCATTCATTACAAGTTCTTGATAACATCATAATGAATTTGGGGGTGGGTGAAGACATTATCAGGTATTTAACATCCTCTGCCTCCTCCCAATTCATTACAAGTCTCTGATAGCGTGTTGTCCCACCTTTCAATTCATTACAAAGTGTCCTATGCACCTTACCCACTCCTTTCCCACTCCCCAATAAATTTTAAGTCCCTTATAGTATCATATTGAATTGTGGGATGGAGGAAAATGCTATCAGGGGCTTAGCACTCTCTTCCACCACCCAATTCATTTTATATCCATATCTAATGTCCTCCTCCCCCTATTCATAAGTCCATTATAAGTCCTCCTTACGCCTATCTCTATTCTCACCGCCCTCATTGTCGCCCCCCCCCCAAACTTCCCTCATTGTCCTCTCCCCCACAACCTTCATTGTTCCCCCCCCCCCCCACCTCTCCATACGTTCCCCTAAGGCATCGCTTCTCTATTCTTCACCGGCAACTTTCTAAATTACACTGTAGCGCCTTATGCTGACGTCATCAAGCCACACACACCTGTGTCACAGAGAAAGTGCCAGGCAGGAAGCTGAGGACATATTTCTGCGGCTCCACTGCCATTTTATCCTGTAGGCTTCAGAGCTGCAAGATCGACGAATATGATGAGGGCAATCTGGCCATGGGCTCCGAGCAACAGGCCAGATTGCCCACATTATTACCACCCTGCAAGGGCCCCCCTCAACCTCCGAGACCAGGTGCAGCTGCATCGGCAATATGTCCACCCCTGGCTACAGATCTAACAGTTATATGAATGTTGAGCTCTGTATAACCCCACCCACACCAGTGATTGGCAGCTTTCTGCCCATGTACAGTGTGGTGGGGTTGGGGTTATACTGAGCTCATTAATATGGAGGCCTACCTGGCAGTAGGTTTACTAATCCTCTAATGATAATCTGCTGCTGATAAAACTGGGATTGTATCAAAACTACATTAAGCAGCTCAGTTAGTGACACATCGCTGGAATCAGGGTCTTTGTCATTACATCATGCTGCTCTCAAATTATATAGCAAAAGCCTGGTGACAGAGTCCCTTGAAAGGAGTTTTCTAGCTTTAACATTTTCTTACATGTGACAAATTTAAAAAAAACCTCGGCAGGCATTTAAAAGATTAAACACCCACTCGTCTTGAAGGTGTCTGGCAAGGGTCTGTCTGCTGTAGAGGCAGCCCACAAATGCAAGAATATATTAAAGAGAATATGTCAGCAGGACTTCACAAACAATTTATATGCACACAAACCTCTATCAAAGACAAGACCAGCAATACCCTTACATGGACAGTCCATTCCTCTGCTACTGAGAAATCGGAATTTGAATTAATATGAAAGTGAGGCTAAAAATCTGAAACCTCTGTCACTCCAGCTCTATACCCCACCCAGCGCCACCTCTTCCTTTACTGACAGCTTCTATGTTGTGTGACTTAAAGCAAAGACGTCGTCAGCCAAGCAGGAGGAGTAAGTACTCAGTGGGGAGTAGAGCTGGAGTGACAGAGGTTTGCTTATCAATTCAAATGCTGATTACTCAGTAATGGAGCCACAGAATGGTTATGTAAAAATATCGCTGGACTTGTCTTTTTAAGAACTATAAATAGTTGGAGGGTGAAATCCTGCTAACAGACTCTTTTAAAGTAGCAGATGCAGATGGATAAACACAGGAAAGTAAAAATTAATTGATAGCGATAACCTACCAGTAGCCCAAAAGGAACAGTGCAGATATAAGAGCTATTGAATATATCCGTAATATACAAATGTTTTACAAACTCGATTAGAGAAAGCAGCTTCCTAACATAATAATCAGGAATGCTTCTGTAAATATTTCAGCGCTACCGGCAATTATATTCCCGGCAGTTATGACTAGACTAGTCCGCAAGCAGACATGGGACTACTGTTTTAGGCAGGGGGTCACCCCATGCAGCATTTCCTCCCTTTAGTTAGGGAATTACTATTTTGTTTTTTCATATATACATATGCTTTGCCCATATGTATTAAAATTAGTAGTTTTATTAATTAGTATTTTGAAATAAAAAATGGACTAAATTGCCTGACCACTTGACCGCTAACACCCATGACCTATATAATTATAGTAAGTATTCATAGAAGGTTGTCCTGATATCATTGATAAGAGATTCATTTTTTTCTACTACTTTAACTTCTCTTTTAAATCCAAAGGTCATATGTAATGTTCCCTATATAACCATGCATGATAAATATGTGTGAGCATCAGGGTATTTGACAGTGAGACACATGGCAAGTCGTATTTTATCAATTAAAGTTGTTAGCTAGTTAGAGGGACTGCATATCCTTTTAATATGCGAGTTTCTATATTTCATCCACTCCCATTGTATACACATGCATAAATACAAATATATAGCATGCAATGCCCATAGATATACATTAACAGCGGAGAGCATTGTATTAAAGAATTCAGTCTCCTGTATTTATTGAAGAGGTTGTCCAGGACTTAAATATTGATGAACAATGCAAGACTGATACCCAGCCCCATCAATAATCATCTGTTTGCAGCTCCTGGACCAACCAGTCTCCACAGTGAAACAGAACCTCTCCCTACACGGTATAGTGGCCATTCTCAGGTACTACAGCTCAGCTACCATTCAGTGAATGGGAGCTGAGCTACATTATTTATTTCTCTTTTTTAAATTTATTTTACTCATTCATATAGAGCCATTATTTCCACAGAGCTTTACATACATTATGGTCACTGTCGCCATTGGGGCTCACAATCTAAATTCCCTATCAGTATGTCTTTGGAGTGTAGGAGGAAACCAGAGAACCTGGAGGAAACCCACGCAAACACAGGGAGAACATACAAACTCCTTGCAGGTGTTATCCTTGGTTGGATTTGAACCCAGGACCCCAGTGCTTCCAAGCAATAGTGCTAACCACTGAGCCACCATGCTGCCCCAACAGTACCTGAAAATAGCCATTATACAGTATACGGAGAGGTCATCAATATCTGGGTCACTTTAAACAAGTGATTGCTTGCTGGCAGGTTGCCCATCAAAATTTGGAAATGACTGTAAACATTGATAATGTTTCCAAAGATTATGAAATATAGGCTAGTTTAATTAGCTAGCGTAGGTGGTAGTGGCACTAATTGTCTTACAAATCTAAAGCTGCCCAGATAGGTGAAAATCTGCTTAAATAAAGTAGGCGAGGACTGGGCAACCAATGTAAGATATGAGTGACTTAAAGGGAACCTGACAGCTGATACATGCTGCCCGATCCGTGGGCAGCATGTATGAGGCGCTGGCTGTATGATCTCAGCTGAGTATGTTTGACTCTGAAACGCTACGGCGTTTCAGAGGTTTAATAGCCGCCGGGGACTGAGCCTCACTTTTCCCCGCCTGCCGCCCTGGATTGACAGGTCCCTCCTTATATGCACGTATAGGGAGAGACCTGTTAGTCACTGGCAGCTGGTGGGGAGAAGCCGCCAGGGACCCACCGGTCCGACTATTAAATTACGTTTTTCTGTCAAACACAGCAGCGTTTCAGAGCTAAACATGCCTGATACATGCTGCCCATATATTGGCAGCATGTATCCGTGGTCAGGTTCACTTTAATGCATTTGGTACAAATCCTTCCAAAGACGTCTTTTTTTAAGCCTAGTCTTTGTAAATGTGGCCCAGTGACAGTGACAATGACATAGAATTATACTAAATTTCCAAGTTCAACAAAGCTCTATTATATTCTGCTAGGGCTTCTCCAGTCAGTGATATATGGAGTTATTGTTAATTGCATAATTATGATGGCACAAGAACTGTTTGCCAGGAGCTTCATGGACTGGATATTAATTTCTGGGCTACAAGTCCAAGATCATACAGGATATCAGTCAGTCACTGGAATGACGGTTTGGGAAACATTTCTGTTGGACGATGGAGCACTGGATACAAATGATCAGGATTTCTGAATTATCAATGACTTATCTGGATGGCCACAAGATCAAAGGTGTTATGCCAACCGTAAGTTTTGGTGGAAAAGAACTAATGGTCTGGGGCTCTTTCTCACAAAGTGGGTTGAGCATCATAACTCCAACGAGGTGACAATGCTCTTGTACGTAAAGCCATAGTCCATACAACATTGGTTTTCCAAGTTTGATCATTTGACCATGTAGTATGTAAGTAGTGTGAACAAAGCAATTTATTACCTATCAATAGGGCCCAAATTTATCAAAGCAATTTCACCAGAATTCCAGCGTAAATTGCTTTGAAAAGTCGCAAAAATATTGCCATTTTCACAACAGCTTTTCCCAACTCAGCCAAAATAGTCAGAGTAGTGGTGGGACAGGGGCGTAGCGGGGTGTGATGCCACAGCTCGTCTAATTCATTTCGAGCTGTAACATTTCCTGTGTCATGAACTGGAGTAACATTTCTGGCATGATGCACGCCACTTGTCAGACGCTCCTGATTCATTAGAAGTGAGCACCTCTTAATGAATCAGGAGCACCTGACTCCAACACTCCCCTCATCAAGATCAGCAATGAATCAGGAGTACCCAAAGGAGACCCATGAAAACAGGGAAAATAAACAAAAATCACCGGTCTTGATGATTCTGAAGATCCTCAACCAAATCCACTTGGACAGAAGGAGAACATACAAACTCCTTACAGATGTTGTCCTTGGTGGGATTTGAACACAGGACCCCAGTGCTACAGTGCTAACCACTGAGCCACCGTACTGTTCTGTACTTCAGTGCCACCACTGCATGAAATTAACCCATTAGATGGGAGAGTGCAGAACAGCTTTCCTTATGCAGAGCATGCATGAAAAAAGACGCCATTGAATTTCATAAATGGAAATGCAGAAAGCCTTTCCTTTAATAAACTGCTCGATTTCATTATGTATTGTGCAATATAATATGGGTCAAAATGGATGCGGTCTTATGTGAGGCCCGTTCACAGAAAATGAAGTACACATTAGCTGCAATCTGAGCTTCTTAGTAGGAGCAGTAAAAGGACTACACAGAACTGTATGAATAAATGTGAATTCCTACGTCTGGGGGTGACCATTGCATTATTAAACAGGGGCCATGTCAGCGCTGCACAGAGATCACATGACACATTCCCACTCCTACAATCTACATCTCCGCCGTCCTCCTCTTATTACTCATCTGTATCCTGCTGTACTACGCTTATTGATTTGCATTAATCCCACACCACATCCTTTACCACTTACATGAACTAAACATATTCACCCCTTCTACAAAGTGCACAATGAGAGAGCAAGGTTGTTAGCTTGTCTAATCACTTGGATATTTGAGTGCCCAACATCATTTACCCTGAAGACTCGCAATACCTACATTCTATTAAAAAGGGATCTAGAAAACTTCAAATTGCATGTGCACTTATACAGTATAAGGCCTCGGTCCCACTATCAGTATTTGGTCAGTATTCGGTCAGTATTTTTTCTCAGGAGTAGGAGCCAAAACGAGATGAGGAACAATCAGAAAAAAGGTATAATAGAAACAAGTCACCAATTCTGTATTTATCACCCACTCCTGGTGTGACTCCCACTCCTGAGAAAAAGTACTGACTGAATACTGAGCAAATACTGATAGTGGGGCTGAGGCCTAATGGAAGATAACAGAGGCTGTGACAGATAACCAGCACTGGATTTCCTCTGATAAGATTCTGATTATTAAATGTATCAGATAAAAGACAAGCACTCCATGAATATCATAGCATTTACCATTGATTGTTGTGTAGTTTGTTATGGAGCCGAGCGGTGGAACCACTGTGCCGTGGTACAAGGAGGGACCAGAGGGGCGTAACTAGGGCCTCAGTCGGACAGACCCCGGCTCTACGGCGGCTTAGTCGACTCCGAGAACCAAGGAAGGACCGGGAAGGTGGACCAGGTGCTACTCCGGGATCGACCTCATGTGAGAGCAGGCGACTCCCATGGGACTGATGGCAGACGCCGACTGGCATGGCAGGCGAGCAGAGGAGCATGGCTGGTAGACAGTCAGACGGGCTCAACTGGTAGGCAGGCGGGCGGCTCGGCTCGTAGGTAAGCGGGTGGGCTCGGCAGGTAGGCATGCAGATGGGCACGGCTGATAGGCAGGCAGCACTGGGACCTGAGAACTAACAGGACGATTAGGAACCAAACTAACACATTGCACAGGCACCTCCATGTTGGGGGAGGTGCCTTAAATAATACCTGTCCACTGGCCATTGGCCGGGGACATCTTAGGACAGCGCGCGCAGCCCCTTTAAGAGACAGGGAGCACACGCGCGCACCCCCTAAGCGCAGTGCCTGGGGATCTGCGTTCGGTGCGCGCACCCTGGGCAGAGCCAGCGTGAGAGACAACCGGCGGTGCGGGAGACACCAGCTGGGGGCCGCGGCGGTAAGGGGATTGGCGTCTCTGCCGTACAGGAGGCCGAGACGCCGACGCTACATAGTTTAAAGGGGATGTCCGTGACTTATACCGATGGCCAATCATCTATACCTGATCAGTAGCGGATAGCCACCCGACACCACTGCCAATCAGCTGCTACCTGTGTTGCGGAGCGAAACTATACAGCTCTATCATCTGCATAGTGGCTGTGACAAGGTACTGCACATCCGCCCCCCATTGATTCAAATAGGTGTGGCTCTGCAGTACCGAGCAGCATCCATAATACAGTTGATGGAGATGTGCTGTAGACCTCCGCAACTGATCACATCCAACGACTGCCAGCATTGAGAACAGCAGGAGCTGATTGGCGGGGGTGCCTGGTGTCGCACCCCCAGCGATCAGATATTAATGACTTTTCCTTAGGATAGGCCATCAATATAAAATTTTTGGACTACCCCTTTAACTATCATTATTCTATGAGTGCTTGCATCATGGACAGTACTGTATCAGACACCTATAGGCACCTTCCCATTAAAAATCTCATAGAAAACCATATCCCTTATGTATATAAACAAGTAGATCAACTCTAAAATAAATCTAAATTATTGACCAATATTCACGCAAGAAACAATCAGAGCTACATTGGACTGCTTTTAGTCACATGGATATTATGCCAAGTTAAAAATTCAACTCTGAGAATAGAGCAAAATGACATATATATATATATATATATATATATATATATATATATACAGTATATAAATATATCAGCACAAAATAAACAAAGATCAATCTTAACCTTGAAGTCTAGACATATACTTTTACACAGGGTCAACCATAGGCCCCTGTGTGTGTACATGGTGAAAAATTGTGTACCTCACCAATTTTACAGACAATCTCTGTCTAGAGATGTACAGTAAGTGCATGTAGATTGCACACAGTGGTCGTATTGGAGAGCCCCATAATAGGGAACAGCAGGCGTGTTTGCAAGATATCTATGTAATGATCCATTTTGAAACAACTCAACGACATATTAATCAGAATTCCTTTTGGAGAAGACGGAGGATAATAGGTAGGCACAGCCATATAAGTAGTCAGGGGTGCTACATTAAACCCTATGATAAATAGCAGAACCCAAAAAGAAGAGAAAAGACACAGAGCAAATAAGGTATGTGCACACTCAAAGTTTTGAGAAACTATCAAATTTTATTAAACAAAATTTTGCAAAACCACACAAACAAACAAACAGATTAAAAACAATTAAAAATATACAAAAGCATAGTGGGGGAGGTTGGGAAAGTAATCCCAGTAATGCATAACCCCCCACTACTCTGCAGGGCCAATTAATTGTCAGACTATTAGACAGTATATATGTCAGTAACTAGGTGATCACAAATACATATTAAAGCAGGGACAAAAGAAATTGTCAAATATGTAAATAATAATAAAAGCTACATAAAAATGTATAGACAGGGATATATATACAAATAGGGCCACATATGATAAGCAGCCATGATTTAAATATACCCTAAGATGAACCCACAAAGAGACATCACATAGTATATTACATAATAGTTACTGATCAAACATTGTTACCTGCAGGGACATTACACTCTTTTGGAGGTCAAAATTACAAAATTATAATACACCAATCCAGCTCGTGACTCATGGCAATCATTTCAGGATTTGTTTAGTAATCGGATAGATTTTTTTTTTCTTACACATGAGGGTATGTGCACACGGTCAGGAAACGCTGCGGATTGGACGCATCGCACGTGCGCTACGTGTAAACCGCAGCGTTCTGCATTACAAGCAAAGTGGATGGGATTTCAAGAAATCTCATGCCCACTATGCATCTCCGTGCACCTGCGGATCACCCGCGGATATGGACGTCTTTACAGACCGCAGCATGTCAATTTCTCTTGCGGAGTCTCCGTAAGAGAAATTAGATCAGTACAATGTATTGAATGCGGTGAATCCGGATGGTTCAGTGAACACGTGGATTCACCTGCGTGCAGCGCTTTGGACGCAGCATAAAGTATACTGCATTCAAAGAACAGCCAGTACGGATAGTCTGCACATGTCCTAATAATATTCAAACATAAGAAATAAGGTCACGTTCACACGATCAGTATTTGGTCAGCATTTTACATCAGTATGTGTAAGCTAAAACCAGGAGTGGGTGATAAATGCAGAAGTGGTGACTGGTGACGTGTTTCCATTATGCTTTTCCTTTGATTGTTCCTCTCCTGATTTTGACTTATAAATACTGACTATACTGGATGTGTGATTGTGGCCTAATATTGAAATGAAAAATCTGACTGCAACAATGTAACAAAGTGTGGCTGTACAAGCCATCAATCCTGTATCCTGGGTTCAGAGAAGTCAATGATCGCATTGGAAGCCGCACACCTGTTTCTTCCACAGTCACTGTTACAAGGGGTATATTTTTGGAAAGCAATCTCCAGACTCCCTATGGGAGAGTATGTGAGAAGCTCTTGGAGTGGAACATTTTCCCTCTTCTAGAGAAGGGTGAGGCAGGGCACTCCTCAACTGCAGACCCTCCCTGGAAAAGCTTGTCAGCAATGTGTGGGTTATAGAGTAGAGGGGGTGGGGAAGCACTAAGACCCTCTGATTAAGGGGCAGAGGAGGAGACACAGGACAGGACACAGGAAAAACCTTACATGTTGCTTCAAACTTCGCCTGCTTGTCAAGAGAGAAGAGGAGGGGGTGAAGCAGAGGAATCAGTCACCTCAGCCCAGCAGCTCACATCCAGGAGGACTTCTGGCTGATAGCACTGCTCACATCAGACTCATAGGGAAACAATTAGGAAGGGTGAAATGTTCAGATGCAGGACCTGGAGGAGGATCTCTGGCCAGCCACAATGAGCAGATAAAGAGCTGATGCAGGAGATCTCTTGACATTGCTCAAAGGGTGACACATAGAACAAGCCCATCAGAGGAGATCTACTCACTGTTGGCAAGAGCAGAGAGGTGACCCTATACTGGTCAGTGACCTACATCACACCTGGGAATGCAGCATTGAGCAAGGACATGGAGCGGATTAAAGGTCAGTGCTTTTCATATATCCTTCTGAATAGAGATCAGTAAATCTTGATCCTGGAAAATCAATTCTCCTGTTTCCAGTTTTTAGATTTTAATATTGCTATTGATTTCATCATTTGGAAATTTGCTTGATTTGTTGTAAAACTTGAATGCAGGGAATCCATCAAATCAATTTTACTACCCCTATGTAAAATGTATTGTAGTGGGTGGACCTATAAGTCTAATAGGTCAGGACCCTGGTTTATTGAAGATGTGTACCTGGAAGTCTGCCGTCACCTAGTACCCAGTGAGTGTTACCTTTTAATGGCTAACTGAAAAGATGGTATCAACCACTGAGGACTCTCAAATTTTAATGTTTTTCTATCTACTGGTTAACACAGTACAAAGATATATTTTATCTTCACCAAGTACTCAGAACTATATACGTAACCCCATAAATTGCAAATGTCTAAAATAATTACCATTAATATTGTGTAGTTTTATTGTATATATTGACTCACCCAGTCAACCATGCAAAAGTCACATTATTCCAGACAGTACCTGCAAAAATTAGGGTTGGGAACAATTTTGGTTGAATTGACATATTGTTGTGCCATGTACTGAGCTGAGTTGGCAATATAAACCTGGACTTGTGTTAGGTCCAGCCATTCTCTCTATTTGCTCTGAGTCATAAGCTACAACTTCTTTTAATTATCCCCTCTGGCAGATAATTCATTGTATCCCTCTGCAATCCGTCATTCTCATATTCCGCTGAGTCTTTCCAGGTGCCCGCACACATACACAATAAAGGACTATGCTTAGGACAACGACTGCCATGTAAACATAACATCTGTAGGGGAGCTGAGGATGCGTGACAGTTTGCTTTGTGACAATTCTATACTAAGATCTTGAAAGAAGGAAACACAATCTACCAGTATATCTATAATTACTGCTAAATATACAATAGTATGTGACCTGGAATACTTCTACATCATACTTTCTGTTCATAAATAGTATTCAATAGCGATCTATTACACCTTACTGCTAATAGATTCCAAGATGATCTGTGATCATCCTTGATAAAAGATCTTACAACCCTTCCAATATTCGGCGATGGAAAAATAGGGCTTGAATATTGGCATTTCCTAAAGATACATAGGTAGTTGTATCAGGAAGACTTCTACCACTGTAATGTGCATAGTACTATGAAAGGTGTGTATGTAAAGCAACGTGCCAGATAAATGAAGGAGTCCTAGATGTGAATAAGTACTATGGCCCCTTGACTGTTTTTCTCTGCACAGTGGTGCTCAAGGCCATTTGGTAGAACAATGAATTGCATCAGGACCCAGCCAGTTATGCAGAGAACTACAGCTTGCTCCCCGGTGCGGCTTGTGGCCTGGGTGTCACTGTACAAGGACAGCGGCACTAACTGATCGCTGAAGTCTCTTTATTCCCAGGATCGGTTGGGGTCCCAGAAATTGAACCTCCACTATCATTTAGTGAGTGTATGTCCTAATGGTAAATCATTAAATTATGTGATGGAAATACCAGTGTACTCTAGGGTTCATCTGGGTACCAATAGGTTCCAATCAGGGCTGTGCAGTAGGAGTCATGGAGTCGGAGTCAGTATAAAGTGGACTGACTCCAACTTCTAAAATATATAATAAATTGGGTACAGTAGTTCAATGCAGTTTGTGGGAATATTTTTTCATAAGCATTTGGGAAAGTTATGAAATGTCCTATTCCTGATCTAAGGGTCTAGACTTTTAGCTGAGATGAATCTGTGCTACAGTAAATTTATCACTTAAACATGAGCCATGTATGAGGGAGTCTGAGTCATGGAAATTGAGGAGTCTGAGTCGGAGGTTTGGCCTACCGATCCCACAGCCCTGGTTCCAATGTACTTTTGGGTTCTTCTAGGTTCATGATGGGTTTTCTCTGAACTACAGTTTTCTAGAGCTGGATGCAGTAGGGCACCTGGCCATTCATTGGTGCATGGACCTGCATCAGGCCCAAGCCAACTGTGCAGAGAACTGCCGCCTGCTCCAGCTAGGTGTTTTTCCCCTGCACAGTGTTTGGATCATGGTGTCACTGTTTAGGGAATGTCCTGCCGCGCTTACTGAGTGAAGTCTCTTTATTCTCAGGATCAGTTGGTGCCCCAGAGATTGGACCCCCATGATCATTTAGTGAGGGCATGTCCTAATGATATATCATTAAATAATGCAATGGACATACTAGTGTTTTCTTGGGGTTCATCTGGGTTTCAATGTACTCTTGGGTTCTTCTAGGTTCATGACTTTTCTCTGAACTACAGCCTGCTAGAGCTGGATTCAGTTCACCTGCACAGCATGTGGCATGGGCGCCACTGTTCAGGGACTGACTACGGTACAGCAGCGCTTACTGAGTGCTAAAGCGTCTGTAGGGGTCCCACAGGCTGGACTCCGACAAACATTTAGTGGGGGCATGTTCTAATAAAATATAATTTGAGATGGGACTACCCCTTTTAAACCAAATAGCAATTATTCCTTTTTTTGAGAGAAATAGTTGGTGTATAAAGACCAGGACAAAGTAAAAAGTAGAACAATACAGTGACTGAGGGGGTGGTCCATGACACAGGGATTATGCATGCACCAAACAGAACCGTTCTTAGTGCTTTCACATTGCGTTCAGGCACCCATTTGGCGGCCCCGTCGGGACTTATGTTCGGACATATGCGTTGATGGGGCCATAGACTATAATGGTGCCGGCAGAGCAAACGTGCTCTGTTGTGCATCATTTTCAGGCGTGCACGCCCACTGGAGGACACTCAGATGCACTCTGTCTGAATGTCCGCCCCAAGTAGGTGTACACACTCGTAAATGATGCACAGCAGAATGCACGTTCGCTCTGTCGACACAATTGGGCCACATGCACACGTTGAGTATTTAATTTTTTTACATCAGTATCTGTAAGCCAAACCTAGGATTGGGTGATAAATACAGAAGTGGTGACGTGTTTCCATTATACGTCTCCTTTGATTGTTCCTCTCTTGGTTTTGGCTTATAAATACTGAGGTAAAAAACTGACCAAATACTCAACATGTGCACGTGGCCTTGTAGTCTATGGCCCCTTCGGCACATACGTCTGAATCCTGTTTTGTGATGTAAGCCCCGATGGGACCACTGACCGGGTGCCTGAACGCAATGTGAAACCACCCTGAGGTCCTCTAGTAGTACTTAGCATAACAAGGTTTATTAGTCTTACCTACAGTGAATTTATTTGTTTTGTGCTAGAAAAGTAAAAAAATAATGACTTCTGTTATCAACTGTAAGTGACAACACTACCGATGGTCTATTACTTGCCGGTATGCCCTGCATTGGGTAATGGTGTTCTCTTGACCCCATGCTGCATAAAACAGTAAAAAGAAAGATCTTCTAAAACTATATAAAAGTGGTAATACATTCAAAATAAAAAGCTCCTATTCTGCACCTGGACACACAGTATATGCATCTCAATCAGTGCACTGATGCGAAATACACCAAATGACTTAACTGTTAGTGCTGTCAGGTCCTTTGAACCCATAACAGCAGGGGCAATTACTGGTATAATTAATGACACATGACTACATTGATGTTAGTGGTCTGTACAGTCCTTCTGATCCTGAACTGACAGGATTCCAATTAGACATTGCAGGAATAACAACATTGCAAGTTGTGCTACTAAGACTAAGCTAAAAGCCGGGCTGCACCTAACAGTAATGGCAATGACATGATTACAGAGAGGTCACTCGTAGTGTTAGAGTTTTGCCAAGATCATGACCACATTTTTAGGGAAGCTGTTTTATGAACCTAAAATTAGCGTTTTTACATGTGGTTGGGAATCAGTTGAGTTTGTTATGGACCAGAACATCTTTTGAAGTTTTCTTCTGTCATCTCTCACTGGTAAATTTACTGCAGATGCCTACTAACAGTTTATAAGGGTTATAGATTTGGAGAACTCTTTCTATATGCCATATAAATAGGATTCCCTATTCAAACCATTCTATCAAGCGAGAGCCACTGCAAGGAGTGACTCTCATTTTGAGGGGACACTAAAACGCTACTATCTTATCTCTGCACTTTATATGGTCGAGACCAATAATTATAGAACATGCTTAAAAACGAGGGGTTCTCCAAAGTGTTCACCTTCTAAAAATGTCTTCACACCTTGAGGAACCACTGACAATCGGCTGATCCACAGCGGTTGAACCGCTGAAACACCTAGATGTTATCATCAGAGGAAGCTGTAGTTGGGTAGACATCTCTCATGCAAAAGACACTGTAGTATGTGTATTGGATATCCTCAAACGAATGGACTTGCTTTACTCTTTGCAGCAGCTTTCTGCTCTAGTCAATAGACTTGGGGTTATTTGGATAGGGGTTATCTTAATAGAGCAATCCCTTTAAATCATCAGTTTAAAGTAGGATATTAGCAACCAAAAAAAAAAAAAAAATTCTCATTGTAGTCCTGTCTTTAATTATGTATATAGTATTCAACTGTTAACCCACAGTTTTTAGATTTAAATAGCAACTATTATCATACAGCAACGAATTGGAAGTTGTAAAGGACTTAAGCCTACTTGGATCAATGATCACTCAAGATGCAGCGATGACACTGGAAGGCAATAGGAGAATAGCTATGGAGAAATCAACAATGAAGTCACTGGACAAGGTCTTCAAATTGAGGAACATTTCACTGGTGACAAAGACATGGCTCGTACATACTTTGGTCTTTTCTGTATTAACATACGGATGTGATACCTGGACAATAAAGAAACTAGATAGAAGAAGAATCGACACCTTCAAAATGTGGTGCTGGAGAAGGATGTTATCAATACCATGGATGGCAGGAAGAAAAAAACAAATCAATTTTGAAACAAATCAAGCCAGACATGTCACTCAAAGCAAGGATCACCAAGCTATGACTTGCCTACTTTGGACACGTCATAAGAAGAGAGCAATCACTGGAGAAGGACATCCTGGTCGGAGGAATAGAAAGAACAAGGCAAAGTTGAAGACCAGCAACCCAATGGCTTGATACAATCAAGATAACAGAGAAGACCCCAGTGGACCTATCTAGGCTTACACAAGATTGATCTTTCTACAAGAGCATTCATCCATCTACTCGCCATGGCTCAAGATAGAGCCAAAGGCTGTTAAAAAAATAAATACATTAAAAAAAAAATAAAAAAAAAATTATACTATATCTTATTAGAGAAAAATTTTTTTTCCCCAACTTTTCAATCCCCTTTTGTCTTATGCACTTATCATTCAGTGTCAAAAACTGCTCAAATGTCTACAAATCTGTCTGTAGTGAAGGATCAAATTACACCTGCTGTGTGTAATAAGTGCAGGGGAAACTGCTAAAAAATGCATTTAATGGCCAGAAATAGTGTTATTCCTCATGTACACACACATGGCAGCTTATTATTCATTTGAAAGTGCAGTTCAACGTTCTCATTCCTGCAATTAAATAGACCCATTTCATAAGGGGGGGGGGGGAATGCATTAGCTTAGATGCCATTATTATTGTACCATGGCTGCTCATGTTCACATATAAAACTGACAATTCCATGTGTTTCTGAGCTCTAATACAAACACTTGTCTCCTCCGCTGTCCAGTTGTGACATGTAAGAACAGAACAGGTTATTAATACTATCACCAGCTGTGGGTGGCCTTTATCCACAGTTATGTGGTGGTTAGCTAGAAAGACAGCAGCACATAGCTTCAATTCAGGCATTGGTGTCTTGTACTGGTATTTTCTTAAAATAAACAGACGTGATCTTAATTCTCTTTTCCTGCTTTATGAACATAATTATGTTAAACCAAAGTCGCAAGCAATATATGGATGCTTCAGGACAGAGCTGTCTACTTAGGAATTAGGGGATGTGACGGAGATGAATGTTATAACATTGGTCAATTTTAATAAGAAAATTTAAGGCTTCACAGACGAGAATAGACGTAGTGTTTCTTTAAATGCCCCTTTATGACTTATCTGATGCTGTTGATGGGATGCTGATCTCAGTTTTTAGTGATAGAAAGGATCATTGTTGGAATCCACACAGTTAACAGAGCTCTGAACATAACAAATATGGAGCTTTGTTACAGCTTGTTGGGTTCTTGCAGTAACTAACCGCACGGAGACCGCTGAAAATGCAAGACAGTTTGGTAGCAAATAAGAATGTGAAGACTTTTTCGATTTTTAGGACGGTGTACAATAAATATATACTGATGGCAATTAACAAATGAGCATTATTAAAAACAATGTCATCCTAGGGAATGTTGTCTCCAAAGAACAAGTAGGGCAGAGTATGCTTGGTTATTGCCCCTTAGTAATCTGTGGGGGTAACTTTTGTTAACTATTTGCAATAAAAAAAATCCACTTGATGACAATCTGTCCAAATAGACAAAAAGTTGCCAATATGCATTAAAGTAAGCTAAATGGAACAGCCAATTATCTAAGGCGATGTTCACATGTCCTGTAGTGATCAGTTAGAATGGATCCACCAGCAATCTGTTGGCAAAAAAGTTGTGCAGACATAAGTTTTTAGTCCGTTGTTAAATAACTGATTGTAAGTAGTGTTGAGCGATACCTTCCGATATCGGGAAATATCGGATCGGATTAGATCGGACCGATACCAAAAAAAGTATCGGATATCGCCGATTCCGATACCGGAAACCAATGCAAGTCAATGGGACCGAAATATCGGAATGAAAATAAACCCTTTCTTTCCTTGTAGGTTAATTCTACATGAAGGAAAACAACTAAGAATAATGTAGAATGTATTGGGGGAGGTGGGGGAGACAATAAAGGCATAGAGGTTTAGCCCAATCAAATGGAATAGCAGGAATTAATATTTTTTTAAGACGTTCTGAGTTACGGAAATATTGACTATGTTAAGTATTTTTATATTTTGTCAGATATTTATGTTTCACTACTTCCATGCTCTTCACCTTCTTTTTTACTTCTCCCACACTTTCTCCTTCATCATCCTCAGCATCTTTTTCATCCTCTTCTTCTTCACCTTCTTCGTATTATTCTTTTTTTTTACATTCTTCATATTCTACTTCTTCATCTTCTTCATATTCTTCTTCATCATCATATTCTTATTTGTGACAGGCATTCCTGTAGTTATCTATAAAAGGTTGGACATTACACCTTTCGTTCTGCCCGTCACAAAAGATTTACAACAGGATTTGTCCGCGTTCAGTTTGGCCTGCAGCAGCAGGTCTTTTCCAGGGGCACCACGAGGAGGAACGGACTCACCCCCATACACTGCTTAGTCATCTTCTGCTTATAATTTAGATATTATCTTTTGCTCTGATTTTTAGTCTTATGCTTAATGTTCTTCCGCTTTTTGTTCTGCAGCTTCTTGTATTTCTGCTTCTTGGTTTTCTGTCTCTTGTTCTTCTGTATCTTGGTGCTTGTCTTCTCTTCTTTGTCCTCTTGGTCAACTTCTTCAGGGTCGTCTTCGGGGGTCGTCGTCTTCGGGGGTCGTCGTCTTCGGGGGTGGTGGTCTTCGGGGGTGGTGGTCTTCGGGGTCGTCGTCTTCGGGGTCGTCGTCTTCGGGGTCGTCGTCTTCGGGGTCGTCGTCTTCGGGGTCGTCGTCTTCGGGGTCGTCTTCTTCTTCGGGGTGGTCTTCGGGGTCGTCGTCTTCGGGGTGGTCTTCGGGGTCGTCTTCTTCGGGGTGGTCTTCAGGGTCCTCGTCTTCTTCGGGGTGGTCTTCAGGGTCCTCGTCTTCTTCGGGGTGGTCTTCAGGGTCCTCGTCTTCTTCGGGGTGGTCTTCAGGGTCCTCGTCTTCTTCGGGGTGGTCTTCAGGGTCCTCGTCTTCTTCGGGGTGGTCTTCGGGGTCCTCGTCTTCTTTGGGGTGGTCTTCGGGGTCGTCGTCTTCGGGGTCGTCGTCTTCGGGGTCGTCTTCTTCGGGGTGGTCTTCGGGGTCCTCGTCTTCTTCGGGGTGGTCTTCGGGGTCCTCGTCTTCTTCGGGGTGGTCTTCGGGGTCCTCGTCTTCTTCGGGGTCCTCGTCTTCTTCGGGGTCCTCGTCTTCTTCGGGGTCCTCGTCTTCTTCGTCCTCGTCTTCTTCGGGGTGGTCTTCGGGGTCCTCGTCTTCTTCGGGGTGGTCTTCGGGGTCCTCGTCTTCTTCGGGGTGGTCTTCGGGGTCCTCGTCTTCTTCGGGGTCCTCGTCTTCTTTGGGGTGGTCTTCGGGGTCCTCGTCTTCTTTGGGGTGGTCTTCGGGGTCCTCGTCTTCAGGGTCGTTGTCTTCGGGGTCCTCGTCTTCAGGGTCGTTGTCTTCGGGGTCCTCGTCTTCAGGGTCGTTGTCTTCGGGGTCCTCGTCTTCTTAGGGTTGGGCTTCAGGGTCCTCGTCAGGGAGATCCAGAGTGATTACCAAGAACCATTTCAAAAAGCTTGAACTTGGAAATGTAGCAGAAGGTACAAGAAAGCTGAGGAACTACCGAGAACCAGCTGACGGTACTGGAACCCGGATGGGTAGCAGAAGGTACAAGAGCCAATGGTACTGGAACTCGGTTACTAAGCAGGAGGTACCTGTGCCAGAAAGCACTACCAAGAACCAGCAGACGTTGGTGGAACTTGGATACCGAGAAGGAGGCACCTAATCCAAAGGCACTGCCGAGAACCAGCTGACGGTACTGGAACCCGGATGGGTAGTAGAAGGTACAAGAGCAAATGGAACTACCGAGAACCAGCTGGCGGTGCTGGAACCCAGGGTAAATACTAAAAACAGAGTGGAGCCAGAGGTGTAATCGGAGCAAGTTTTAAATCAGTAGTACAGTGGATGTGGACAGAGCAGGAGAAATTGCCGTCCGCACAGCAGGGGAACAGCTGACGTTACCGAACCCCAATAACATGGCAGCAAGTGTTGACTGTGCAGACGGCACTTCCGAGCGCCAACTGGCGGTGTTGGAGCTCAGGGATTACAGTTCAGGTGGTAGAAACATGAACAGAACAGGAGACCTGGATACTGTTGCCAACCAATTATTTATTCTGGAAGAGGACTGGCAAATTCATGAGAGATCCAGGCCTTGTTCATTTTGAGAAAAGTAAGCCGGTCAACGTTATCGGAGGATAGTCGCATGCGACGGTCTGTTAGTACATCACCTGCGGCAGTAAAGACGCGTTCCGATAATACACTAGCAGCAGGGCAAGCTAGCACCTCCAATGCATACTGACTTAGCTCTGGCCATGTATCTAGCTTACAGACCCAAAACTTGAAGGGGGAAGAGCCGTCTGGGAGTACACTAAGAGGGCAAGACATGTAGTCTGTCACCATCTGACGGAAACGTTGCCTCCTGCTGACTGGAGCCGTCTGTGATGGTGTAGACATTTGTGGCGGCGGGGACACAAAACTTTGCCACATTTCGGCCATACTGGTCTTGCCTTGTGCTGAGGCGCTGCTTCTGCTCCCTCTTTGTGCAGAGCTTCCTCCACTGCCTCGACGCACTGAGCTGCTTTGTAAAGCACTAGCAGCACTGCTCTCGGTTGGAATGGAGAACATGATGGAATGCACCAGTGCGTCTTGGTACTCCCGCATTTTACGCTCCCGGTTCAACGGTGTTATGAGGCTTTGTAAGTTGTCCCGGTAGCGAGGATCTAGGAGGGTGGACACCCAATAATCAGCCGTGTTGAGAATGTGGGCGATGCGGCGGTCGTTTCTCAGGCACTGCAGCATGAAATCAACCATGTGCTGCAGACTGCCAACTGGCCAAGAAACGCTGTCCCCTGCTTGAGGCGTGATCTCTGCCTGCTCTGCATCACCCCACCCTCGCTCTAGATACTGACTACTAGAGCATTGTGTACCTCCCTCCTATGGACAGATGTCTTCCTCATCCATTGACTCCTCCTCATCCTCCTCACAAAGTGTCCCCTGCCTAGGCCTTTGTGAGGAACCACGTTGCGCAGACTGTAGAGAAGCAGATGGCATTTGTGACTCCTCATCCTCCACCTCTTCCAAAACCTCGTCCCTTAGTCCTTGCAGTGTTTTTTCAAGCAGGCAGATAAGGGGGATAGTCATGCTGACTAGTGCATCATCTGCACTCGCCATCCGCGTGGAATAATCGAAGGCACGCAAAACGTGGCAAATGTCCTTCATAGAGGCCCACTCAGTGGTGGTGAAGTGTGAACGGCGCGCACTGTGACTTGTTTGCGCCTGCTGCAGCTGGTACTCCATTACTGCTGCCTGCTGCTCACACAACCTCTCCAACATATGTAACGTTGAATTCCACCTGGTGGGTAGGTCACATATGATGCGATGTTCCGGAAGACGTAATCGGCGCTGCAGAGCTGCAATGCGTGATCTTGCATTGCTGGAACGCCGCAAGTGAGCGCACTCTATGCGGACCTTGTGAAGCAGTGCATCAAGATCCGGATAGTCCCTCAAAAAACTCTGCACGACCAAGTTGAGCACATGTGCCAGACATGGGATGTGAGTGAGGTTGCCTAGGCCCAGAGCTGCCACCAGATTTCGGCCATTGTCACACACTACCATGCCTGGCTGGAGATTCGCTGGCACAAACCACACGTCGCTCTGCTGCTTGATGGCATTCCAGAGCTCCTGCGCTGTGTGGCTTCGATTCCCCAAAGAAATTAATTTTAATACGGCCTGTTGACGTTTGGCCACGGCTGTGCTCATATTGGTCACCATAACAGGTAACCGTTCACGGGTCGATGTGGAGGTAGACCGTGATGGCTCCTGCAGCGCTGATTCAGAGGAACTGGAGTATGAGGAGGAATCAATGTGTACAGACTGGATTCCTGCAATCCTTGGAGTTGGCAGAACACGTACAGCGCCACTCTCAAGATCTGTAACCGGCTCCACAACATTTACCCAATGGGCAGTGAGGGAAAGGTATCGTCCCTGTCCATGCTTACTGGTCCACGCATCGGTGGTCAGGTGGACCTTGCTACTGACGGCTTTTTGTAGCGCATGTTTAATTTTTCCCTCCACATGATGTTGCAGGGCAGGGACGGCTTGCCTGCTGAAATAAAATCGGCTGGGCACGTTGTATTGTGGGACTGCCAATGCCATAAAGTTACGGAATGTGTCAGTCTCCACCAGCCTGAATGATAGCATTTCAAGGGCCAGTAGTTTAGCAATGCCAGAATTCAGAGCCTGTGCTCGGGGGTGGTTTGCCGAGTATGGGCGCCTTTTCTCCCATGCCTGTGCTAACGATGGCTGTAGACTGGCCTGGGAGTGTGAGGATCACTGGGAAAGTGGTGCTGTGGGTGGAATTACACTGTGTCTCTGTACAACAGTGCCAGAGATTCTTCCATGGCGATCCTGTGAGGAAGCCGAACCAGCTGTGTGTGAGCTGGAGGAAGAGGCTACAACACGAGCTGAAGAGGTGGTAGGTGGCTCTGTAGGTTGGCCTAGGTCTTCAGTGTGTTTTTGTAACTCCACCACGTGCTTGGTCCGCACATGTTTCCACATATTTGTGGTATTGAGGTTGCTGACACTTTTCCCTCTTTTCACCTTCTGATTACACAGCTTGCATTTGGCAAAGCAAATGTCATCTGCAACTGTGTCAAAAAAGGACCAGGCACTGCAAGTCTTGGGAGCGCCCGCTTTGGATTTTGGAAGAGCCATGCTCCTAATGGGTACCGAAGTGGAGGCTACAGGCAACCAAGTCTGCAGCCTCCCTCTCCCTCCTTTTTGGGCTGTTCGGGGAATCTCTTCCTCAGAGCTGCTCCCACCACCTTCCTGTCCCTCACGCCATGATGGGTCAAGGACCTCCTCATCTACACCACCCTCTTCAAACAACTGCTTCTCCTGGGTAGTCTCGACAGCACAGTACGCACCAGAAAGTGGCACCTGAGTCTCATCATCAGATGCGTACTGAGGTGTGCTGCTGACCATAGGCACTGGCCCACCCGCCTCTTCAGATTCAGAGAGACAAAACGGTTGCGCATCACTGCATACTACCTCTTCTTCAAATTCTCGAATTCTGCTTGGCTGGCCCCCTCTTTCCAAGCCAAGAGATTCAGAGAACAGAAGTAGAGATGGCTCCTGTCCAGGGCTCTCTGACTGCCTGGGCAATTTGGCAGGTGGTGAAGAGACAGATGGGTGCTCTTCAGTGCTCAGGACCTGAGAGGATCTGGAACTAATTGAAGTCTATGCGTTAGCTGCCATCCATCCGACAACGGCTTCAATTTGGTCCTCCCGCAGCAGTGGGGTACGGCTAGCTCCTACAAAGCTGCGCATAAAGGACTGTTCCCTGGTAAAACTGGGGGATGCTGAGTCACTGGTGCCCGCAACAGGCACAGAATCCCCACGTCCTCTCCCTGCAGGCACAGAATCCTCACGTCCTCTCCCTGCAGAAACTCCACGCCCACGACCACATGCCTTACTCCCTGCCTTCTTCATCTTGGTAGACTGATAAAGATAGGCAGAAAAGTACTAAGGGCTTAGTGTGCTTATTCCTGAACAGCTGCTAACAGGTATAAGAAACACTCATTTTATAAAGTGTGGACTAGACTTTAATATGAGCTAATGTGGCCTACACAACTGTAAAGTGGAGTGTTTGGTGAACTTTATTTAGGTTTTTTTTGTCACAAAAAGACACTGGATGTGCCTAAAGATGTAATAACGATAGTATCACAAACTTTTTGTAGCTATTACAATGTAGGAAGGTAACCTACAATGCAATAGATGAGGCTGCAAAAAATAGGCTAATACTAATCTGGCTGGGGCTGCAGGGCCCAATGCTGCAGAAAGGCTCCTCTAACTACTCCTATATAGTGTGTTTGGAACCAATTTAGCTGAATACGGATGGAACCACCACACTAATAGGAGATATCAGGAAAAATTATGAATTGGCAATAAAGGACAATGTATGAGGCAGTGACACACACTGAGTGCACTATAACCAGACGTGGCTGAAGCACACACTACAGGGTGAGCTGCACTCACACACAGAGACCTTGCAGAAAGCGGTGAACAGCACAGAGAACTGTGCACTAGCGCTGCAAGGCACAGCGATTTATAAAGTAGCTTGGGTAAAGCAGAATAGACCAAATAGGTAGCTAAAACTGTCCATCAGAACAACAGCGTCCTATCCCTAACTGAATTCACAGCAGAGTGAGCTCAAAATGGCGGCGGCGGCTTTTATAGTGCATCATGACATCATTTCAGCAGCCAATCACAGCCATGCCATTAGTTAAGATGCCTACATGCCTAACAGGATGTGCCCACACTTCTTAGGATCCTCATTGGCTGAATAAAATGAAAATGGCTCATTGCATTATGGGAACTTCCGATTCCGGTATACGATATTGCAAAAGTATCGAATTCCGATACCGCGAATATCGGCCGATACCCGATATTTCAGTATCGGAATGCTTAACACTAATTGTAAGCAAAAAAAACAGATTTCTTACAAATTAAAGAAAAATAGATGGCTAATTAACGCATCCGTTTTCCATAGACTTCAAAGTTAAAAAATTTAAAAAAAATAAATAAAATTGATCCAGCAGAGATCAGTTATTTAAAAGCAGACTAAAATTCATGTCTGCACAATTTTTTTGCCAACTGATTGCTGCTGGATCTGTTCTAGCTGATCACCACTAGACATGTGAACATAGCCTAATGTGTATAGGGGCCTCCTGACTCTCCACCACTGGCAAATCTCAGGGGAATGAAGGGTTGGGTTTCAACATTGCTGATCCTTAGTTCCCACATGAGAAGAGTCACTAACAGAGGAGTCTGGCCATGCCTTATTCCAGGGTTCCCCAACCTGTGGCTCGTGGGAACATGTTGTGGGGCTTGCTGCTGTCTGTGAACTTTGGTGCATTAGCACCAGGTCTAGCAAACAGCCTTGAAGAGCAGGTCTCCAGATGGTGACTTTTGGGTGTAGCTCCACACATAAGAGAAAAATAGAAAGAAGAGATAAATATGGTAAACTGGAGATGGGATGAAACTGCTAGAGCAGACCTGGGCAAAGTGCGGCCCACGGGCCACATCTGGCCCTCTGCCTGTTCCAGTCCGGCACGAGGACCGAGACAGTCAAAGAGGTATGAAACAGTGGCCCACGGACGGCACCGTACCCGCCCACTTGCTGTCACCACTGTCTCCCATCGTCCATTCGGACTGCGCTGAGCCGCTGACTGCATTGGTTGTCTCTGACGCGATAACGTCATGTCATCGAGTCGGTGCACCGGGGACAGTCAGGAGCAGAGGCACAGCACCGGGGGAACGGGAGCGGGGTGTAAGTGGTGTGTTTTTTTTTTTTTTTTTTTCCCCATGTCTGTCTGGTCATGGGGAGACCCTGTGGGGGGTCTGTGGCTGGACATGGAGAGACGCTGTGGGGCTCATACGGTTTATAAAATGGGCTATATTCGGGTTCAAACAGTATATAGGGGGATGTCGGCATACTGTATTCTGCTCCGTATTAAGTGATGCAATTAATATAATTTACAATTAATATTGATATTAATATTGAGCAAAACTAATTTTCAGCCTATTGGTTCGGCCCTCCACAACTGTCCAGGTCTCATGTGGCCCCTCCGGAAAATGAATTGCCCACCTCCTGAGTTAGAGGGTTGCTTGAAGTTGGATGCAATAGTGTGGTGGGAGTGTGCTTGATGCGGGAATACTGAATGGGGGTAGATTAGAAACCTTTGAAATAAGTATACTGCCTATAAGGAACAATAGCACAAGGCTTTGGTGTGTTTTCTATGTGGAAGGTTTGTCTATCATTAAACCGATAATCGGGGGGCTCTGAGTTTCATTACTGTGGTGTGAAGGGGGGCTGGATGTGGATCACGACCATCTTTCAGAGCTGAATGTGGCTCTCAAGGCAAGAAAGGTTGGGTACCACTGCTTTATTCCCATCTTTCCATTGAAATAAACATGCACATTGGACAATTAATGCATATTTATAATGCGGACAGGAGAAGCTACTGTTGGTCTACAGATTTCCAAAATGTGTGGGCAGCTTGAAAGCGGCTACCATTCTAGCTCATGATGCCAGGCTCTCTTACACTGTTGTGCATTTATTTTAAATGCAAGATGTGGTAATATGAAACTTCTCCTGGCAACAATGTAATTGCTGGGGAAATTTTAGGAGCCCAATCCATGGCAATCAGATTATCACAGGGGCCTTTTTCTTTTATATTTTCTAAAATTGATTCTAGACATTGTACATTTTGATTTTTATAGCAGTGAATTGTTTCTACTTTGAAGGCTTCAGCCAGATTACCTCAGGCAGCATCTCTGAAACCCTGTTGTATTTAGGTTGTGTAGATAAGGAAGACAAAAGACCATTAATGAGAAGTCACTATATAGGCTCTTATACACATTAAGGCCCCGTCACACCTAGCGACGCTGCAACGATCCCGACAACGATACGACCTGTCAGGGATCGTTGCTGCGTCGCTATGTGGTCGCTGGTGAGCTGTCAAACAGGCAGGCTCACCAACGATCAGGGGAGCAGCGACATCGTGGAAAGAATCTTTCCACGATGTCTTGCTCCTGGTTACCAGCCTGCTGAAGCAGGAGCAGGCTGGTAACCATGATAAACAGCGCGTTACTAGGGGCACACGTGCCCCTAGTAACCCGTTGTTTATCATGGTTACCACTCTGCTACAGTGAGCGGGAGGTTACCGCTCACTTTAGCAGGCTCGTAACCATGATAAACAACAGGTTACTAGGTGCGCGTGTGCCCCTAGTAACCCGATGTTTATCATGGTTACCAGCGTGATCGCTGCTCCCGCTGGTCACACACAGCGATGTGTGCTGACCAGCGGGCGGGCAACGACCAAAAAATGGTCCAGGACACTTTGCAACGATCAGCGACCTCACAGCAGGGGCCTGATCGTTGCAAAGTGTCACACATAGCGACATCGCTGGTGAGGTCGCTGTTTTGTCACCAAAACCATGACACAGCAGCGATCTCGCTATGTGAGACGGGGGGCTTTAGACTAAAGTCAAAGGAACCAACTGATATTAACAGGATCAGTCGACAGTCTAGTGTGTATGGGGGCCTCCCGGCTCTCAGCCAAGCCGATTGTTCTTGTGTATGGAGGACTCAAGAAAGCCAGCTGTCTAATGTGAGGGCCTTAAAAGCCTCATCACCTCCGAGTCCCTGCTGGTACAAAGTAATCAATCTCAAAAGCCAAGAAAATGATATAAGCGACAAAAGTCTGTTCTTAAATTTTATTTTATTTTTTGCTGCTACCAAGCAACTTGTGTGTAAACCAATTGAAATTCCCTAGTGACAGTATCGTAGTTAGCACCAGAAGGTAAAGAGCCAGACGCAGTCTGGTTATCTGCCATCAGCTTCTATCAATGAGTTCTCCTCATATACAATTTACTTCACTGAGATGGAATATTCCCACCCTCTGCATCTCCACCTCCACCCTGGTTTCTGATTCTACAGGATAGGAGCATTTCCTTGTTTTCCGGCCTTGTCTCCCCCTCCACAAACAAGGCCTGACTTCGTCACAGGATGCCGCTTGCACAGGAAACTTCTGAGTTGAAATCTCTGACCTTGGAGCTGCACCTGATCTATGCCGCCTTGTACAGCAAGGGAAGGGCAGGGCTGACTACCCACAGGAACAGCAAATTAATTGGGTACAGTGCAAACTTACTAAGGATATACCAAGAAAATACCGAGATCAAAATTTTTTTTGTCATCAAAATTACAGAGAAATTTTTTTTTATAAAACTGTATGACATGGATACAGCAAATCTGGGAAAAAGTTCATTCAAAGTTATTGTTAAGGTTATAACGTTTAAATGCCATGTGAACAGTTTATATTTTGTCTAAATAAAAGTTAAAGGGGTTGTTCAGGACTTGTGTATTGATGATCTATCCTTAGAGTCCAATGCCCAACTTCCCCACCAACCAGCTGTTTGCAGGTCACACCACAGTTCTGTACTGTTTTCCACTGACCGCTTCAGGACCTCCAAACAGCTGATCAGTGGTGGTGCAAAGTGTCAGACCCCCATAGATCTAATATTGATGGCCTATCAATATCTAATTCCCCTTTACATAACTTTTTATAAACTGCATTACTTTTCTTGCACTTATCTTAAGATACAGCGGCTGTGATAATACAGAGCTGTATTCAGAACTCAGCAGGTTCCTACAAAAACAGTAAAGAAGACCATCCAGACACATACCGAACAGTGTAGCTAAACCTATTAAACTATTAAAGCTACATTTCATAGAATGCAAATTACAGAGACCAAGAACAAGCAAGAAATGTGAGATATCAGCTACGTAGCCAGCAGAATTATGAATGCAGCTCCGGGCTACAATGTAGGAGAATTGTGGACGAAGACAATGACGCGCCCCTGGGCCTGTGTCGCGCTGCGTTGCGCACGCGGGAGCTTACCCGGAGCCGGATCTCTTGAGGGTTGTAGTCTCGTGGCGGCGACCCGGTCCGTGCCCAGGGAGTCAAACTGAGCGGCGATGTACTAGCAGTAGATGGTTGGTGACTACGCCACCCGTTGAATGCAGCTATGGAGCTGCCGCTGCAGGGCAGACCGCTGAGGCCGGTGGAAGGATGGTGCAGCGTGGATGGTATAACCCCCAACGGGAGGGGTATGGCCTCAGGGCAGCCGACGTGGATGATGGGGGTAGCAGGAACCACTCAGAGACGGTGCGGTGTAGTTCAGGGTCTTTACTGGTGACAAAGATAGACCCTCCCGGAGTACTTGCTAGTGATAGGGGCCTGGTCAGTCCTTGAGCAGATGGGATCTCCCCTGGCCAGGCGGAGTTGTAGGCCTTCCCAACTAACTGTACTCTTCTGGCTACCTTGCTAGAGGCGGGAATAAGTAGCCCACGTCCCTGAGTGTACCGTGTGGTGCTCACCCGTATGGCCGGTGACTCGGGGCCTTCTAATGGCTTCTGCTCCACGATGGCGGTGCTGGTCCCACGCGTGTGACCGTGCCTTCGGGCTTCTGGGCCAGAGGACCTGAAATCCTCTGCCGGACGGTTTCTGCTGCTGGGTAGGAGTTAGTCCCCACAGCCTCGGACTCCGGGTCCGGTAAGAAATCTTCTCAGTCAGGGCGAGCTCTGTAGCTGCCAGCCCCTGACTCGTTGTAACACTGCTCCCCACAGAGCTCCTGATGTTTCTTGCTATGCTGCTTCTCTTCTCTACTCTTGTTCTGTCTTCTTTCTCCCTAACTCTGCCTCAGCCCCGGGTTTATATAGGGGAAGTCCTTCCCCTCCCAAGACTGGGCAGGAGGTGTGGCATGCACAGGATCCCTGACCAAAGGACCTCCCACCTGCTCTCAGACGTAATATCTCTATCACTGTGGCAACCAGACCCCTGGGGTGTCACAACAAGATTTTGTACTTTTCTGTATTCAAAAGTGAATCTACACTATAAAATTGTGACTGTATACCCGATTTAAAGTTGTCATTGTTCTACATTGTTAAAATGTTGGAGGCCCCAACAGAAAGTCTGTAAAAAAACAGATTAATTTTGTTTTATGCTTTTAACCAGTTAGATCATTAAGATCTTCTTTTGACAAAGTCTGCTCCATGGCACATAAGTTATACCTTATTGCTATATGAATGACCTCCACATTTGGGCCGGTGGGTGTTTCCTCCTTTTTGGGAGCCTTCTAGTGGTTCACGATGGCACATTTATTGACCTACTACCATCTCCCAGATGTATGGCATGTCCAAAGCTTTGGCTGAAATTTAGCAGGTGTGAACACTGCCTCTTTATGGAGAGTGTTAAAACTCTGAATATCAGTTTATTCCTTTTTTCCATTCTATTCTTTTCTACAAACTCTTCTAGTTTCTTCAGCTCTTTAATAGGTTCTGAGTTCCACTGTTCCTTTTAGTCCTTATGACCTTTAGGTTTTGTACATATCAGTAACTCTACTACATCACTGTTTGTATGTAATAGAAAAAAGGTGGGAATATCATCCAACTTAAAGTGTAGAGAATAAAAGTTGACCAAAAAAGTTAAAATCCAGATTCAGTGTACCCAAGTATGACAAAAATAAAGTTTAGTTAGTTTGACCACAATATTGACCCTTCTCGTAAGAGCTTACAATCTATAATTATTTCCCAGAAGAAGTAGCTGTAAAACTTCAGAGACCCCAATTATTATGCTTTTCCGGATTTAGATTTGGGTAACTTTATACAATAAGAAGTACCGGTATTACACATTGCCATTTCCTTTCAATAAAACTGTAAGTTAGTTTAAAGCTGAAGAACATATATTTTTGTTGCCCTTGACCTAATACTCTGCTATCCACCACTATAAGCTTTCTTCCTCTTCGTGACATTTTTTTTCTGGAGATTGCTTTATTTCCAGATTCATTACCAATAGTCCTGGGCTTGTTGAATTACCGGATACAGTCGGCACAGAACAAGGCTTTGAGATGGGCAGGGGGGGGCATGTGATTGCCTGCAGCTGTTCCACTGTAACTTATATGGGGAGGATAATGTATTTTATATCTCACAGAAATATCCACATGTGTCTTCTGTATAATACAGGATATTTTAGAACTTTCTAACTATATCTGTACATTAAGCAACTGGATAGTATTTTTACCATTCAACCAAAATTACTTGTATTGGATAAAGCCTGAAGAATAGGACTAATGTGTTCATTTTGCTATAGAGGTCATTACTTTTTTGTAATGTCTTCTTTCTCCTCGTGGACTGATTATTCACTCTCCATTCACTGGTAAAACCTGTGTCCAGTGAATACCGTTTCTGCTCATTGAGAAATTAGATGACAGTTGCTGCTTATAAAAGTCTATGGAGGGGGAGGTGAATGGAGGAGTTGGAGGCACAGACCTTCTGCTGCAAGTACACTGCCTGAGGCTTCCATATTGCTGACATATATCTCCACTACACTGACAACCCTTTCTCAAATGCTATATTACCATTTAAAAAAGGACCGCAGCCTAGAATTGCCTATGGTCCCAGTGTAGTTCCAATGATGACGGCCCTGGCTCTTCTGGGGCTCACATAATGCCAGTCCAACCCTGCAGCCAATCATCGGCTGCTTCGCTCACTTTCTTCGGACTTCAGATGTAACTGACATTTGGGGGGAGTCCAAGAACAGCAGCTCCTCTGACTCCTTCCGGGTGTCAGTGAACAGCACGGCTATTATTTCAAAGAGGCAATTTAGAGCGGGTTGTGCAAGCAGTGGACAACCCTTTTAATTGCATAATCTGTACAGACAGTGCTGTATAATGTTTTATACAAGCTGCAATAATGGAACTAAAAGACTCCAAGTCGGGAAATTATCTTCTCCAAAGGCCATTAAGAGAGAGAGATTTTTGCCCAAGTAAACCGACCCTTAGTTCAATTTCATGGATATCTAATCTTGATCTGTCCCTGCTGGTCCGCTGTTACAGCAATTTTCTCTGCTCATCTGCTGACCCCCATGTTGACCTGAGTGCTTATGTAGGTTTATATAGGTAGATAGAATAACGAATGGTGACGCTGCTGCCTTATTCTAGAACCGTGAGAAGATGACCATTTATATGGCTGCATCGCTGCATATCAGTGCTCTCTACTACAAAGACAATGATACAGGACTAGGTTTTCACACACATTCACTTGAAAAATGAAGAAAGCAAAATGGGCTCCAATTGCAGTGGACCTAGTTACTTTCCCAATGTTTTAAAGTCAGGCAAATGTATAATTGTGTCTTGCCCTGGCTCTACAATGGCCAAACCAGATGCTAAGAAACTGGATCAGTATGAGACCTGGGCTTATATGTGGGTGGCCACCAAATAGTAGTCTTTTCAATAATGACCAACAGAATTGCGATTTACACAATTTTATCTGTGTTTATCCATGGTCTGTAACATACCTCTAGCCTCATCTATGTAATACATTGCAGGATTTTTTCTAGATTATTGCAATGTTTTCCGCCTTTATAATTGTAGGAGTGTATGTCATATGTATAATCCGAAATGATGTTTCAACGTATACCTGCACTGCATGTTTCCAACACATAGTGTTGTTTAGGCTGATGTTGGAAGCACCGACGTATACTGTTTTTATGGAGGCCATAAGGATGCTCTTTTGGCCTTCTTTGCCTGGATTGGATTTATGGATTTATTTAATTTATAAGCTACCAGTTTTCCCAGTTGTTGACTTCTTGCATGTCATAGCACTCGTGTTATAGGCACTTGACACTGTGAAGAGTCGTCTTCTGTTTTCCTGGTTACACTGATGGTCATATCCCTGTTTCTCCCTTTGTCTCTCCCCTGGGTTGAATTTAGATTGCCCGGCAATAGAATGACCTCGGAGCTTTTCCTTCCTCTGAAATAACATTTCCTCCTCCTTCCAGGTGAAGACTCTGATCATATGCGTGCATGCACTCAAGTCCATTGATGGCCCTGGTTATGTTTCTGTTCCTATGTTTGTCTGTTTATTCTATTCAGGATCGTTTGTCAAAATGCAAAAAGGAACACACATGCTAAACACATAGCATTTGCTTCTATTTTGAGTATCTATAACATCTTTCCACTTTATTAATATATGTTGCTTCCTAGAAACAAAATATACTTAAACAAAGGGATGTTTAGTGTAATATATATGTCTGTCGAGGGAGTTCAGGCAGCAGGAAACTGCCACGATTTCACCTATAGGAGTGTCTGGAAGCAGTGAGTGACAGTTCTGCCGTCCAATCTAGGACAGGGGCGTGATGAGCTGTCAGTATGGTGATGGATAACTCAACTGTTCTATCTGAGGCTGGGGCGTGCTGAGCTGTCAGTGTGTTGAGTGACAGTTCAGTCGTACAATTAGGTCTGGGGCGTGCCAGGGCTTCTCCATGTGTCTGCTATGCGAGTGATTAGCTGGCTACTTAGCTGTCTCTCTGCCTCCCAATTGGTGCCAGTTGTAGCTTTGCTCAAATGGATTGCACTTGTTCTGTTCTGTGTTCCTGTATTTGATCTTTGCTGACTGACCTTGCACCTTGCCTTGATTATCAGTTTGCCTTGCCCTTTTGTCTTGATCCACTACCTCCCCAGAATTCTGGCCTCAGGTTACCAGACTAAGCCTTTGCCTTTTTCCCCTGTTTATGACGAGTCCTCTTGATATCTGACCTCGGACCTCTTGACTACCCATCCGCACTGCTTCTCCGTGAGTAGTGACTAGCGATACAGAAACATTGGCAAGTGTAAGGATCTGAGCAAATTTGTAAAGACAAATTGTGATGCTTAAATGACTGGGTCAAAGCATCTCCAAAATAGTAGGTCTTGTGGGATGTTCACAGTAATCATTAGTTTCGTACTTGCCAAAAGTAGTCCTAGGAAGGACAACCAATGACAGAGCCATGGGTGCCCTAGACTCATTGATGCTCATGGGGGTGCTATCCGACAAAAAAGCTGCTGTAGCCAAAAAAGTTAATGCTGGCTTTGATGGAAAGATGTCGGTGAAGAAATTACTGTGCAGCCCCAGACAGGTCAGATGGTCTATGTTGACCATTGTATACCTTGAAAGCCCTTACAATGTTTGATTGAACATTAGAACTAGGCCATGGAGCTATGGAAGAGTGCGGCCAGATCTGCTAAATCCCTTATTCTTTTACATCAAATGGACGGCCCTGTGTGTATCTGCTGCTTATCTAGGAAATAAGTAGCCTCAACATGCACTATGAGAAAGAGGCAACAGTGTGATGGTCTGGGCAATTGTTTTCTAAATATTACATGACAAAGTAGCATATACCACCTAACAAAACATTGTTGCAGACTCAGCAGAATGGTTTATGGCACCAGGATTCCCTAATGGCAGTGGCCCCTTTCAGAAAGATAAAGTGCCCTGCTGTACTGCAGAAACTGCTCAGGAGTAGTTTATGTAATGTGACAAAGAGTTTGGTATGTTGATATGGCCACTAAATTTCCAGATCCCAATCTGATCATCTGTGGTATGTGCTGAATAATCTAAGTCTGAAGTATTTGCTTGTATTGATAGAGTAGACTGAGCCGGTTATGATGCGGAAGGGGGATTTCAGACTACATCACCCTTCCAGTAGACAATGTGGCTAACTCATAGTCACTAATTTTGTTGTCACTGATTGATTGATTTACTCCAATATTGACATATATATAGTTTTAAGAGTTACCTATTGTATACAAATACCAATGGATATGCCAAAAATGCCTAATAAGTATGGATCTTGTCTCGGTGGAGAACAAGGGATCTGGTGCGCAGCAATTCCAGACTCTTTAAGTAAAGGGATTTCAGTATAGAGGGCTGACTACTTCTCCATCGTGGCGCAGTCTGGACCCCACAGAGGAACGCAACCACATCCTAAACGAGGAGTTTAGGATGATGAGGATTGTGGCCCTGGAGATCGCGGTATGCCTAAGCACTGAATGCATGCTGCGATCCCCAGCCCCCTAACAACTGACCTATCCGGGAGACCGCGCTGTGTCTTCGGGCTGGTAGCCGGGAGATGAATGCGCGTACTCCGGCGCCACACTCCTCCCCTGGCCTCTGGCAGAACAGGACACAGCAGCGCTGGAGCACAGGGAAGAAAGGTGAGTAGAAGTGTTTTTTTTTTTTTTTATGTATGTGTGCAGCGTGAAAGGGATGATGGGGCCACGTATACCAGGATTGGGGAACAGATGGGGGCAGCACAAATACCAGCATGCGAGATCATATACCAATAAAAATGCTTGCCACCGAGGGGTAGAACAGGCTCAATAGCTAGTACCATACCAGTGAGCACAGGAGAATTCGCTCCCGCTCACCGCAAGCACAGGAGAATTTCCCCACGCTGTCAGTGATGTGCATGAGGTGAGCTGAGTTCATTGGACATGAACTCTGCTTATCTGGATGCCGTCACAGCCAGACACTGAGGAGCGCAAGCATGCCTGCGCTTCTCAGTGTCTACGGCATGGCAAGCTGGATGGCAGCTTTCGGCTGCGATCCAGCCTGTCATGTGAATGTAGCAGAGCTGAAGCTGTCCTGGGAACCATGGAAAGGTAAGGAATGGATGAGGTTGCTTTATTTTACTTTTATTGCAGGAGATCGTTAGCTTCAGCTGGAATGGGCGTGATGGTAAGTATGGTTTAATTTAGAACAATAAAGAATTGTGTGTTTATTTCAATTAAAGGACTTTATTCTGGGTGTTTGTGTTTTTTTGTAACTTTAACTATGGGGTTAGTAATGGGGGTGTCTTATAGACGCCTCTCCATTACTAACCTGGGCTTGATATAAGCTGGCATCAACCCCAGTCCTATTACCCCACTGCTACCGCTACAGAGCAGTGGGAAGACCGAGGCTAAGTGCCAGAATTGGCGCATCCTATGGATGCGCCATTTCTGGGGCGGCTGACGGCTGATGTTTATAGCCTGGGAGGGGGCCAATATTCATGGCACCCTTCCTGGGCTATTAATATCAGCCCCCAAGTGTCTGCCTAGCCTTTGCTAGCTATTAAAATAGGGGGGACCCCACATCATTTCTTTGGGGGGTCCCCCATTTTAATAGCTGGTAAAGGCTAGGTATTCAGCTGGGGGCTGATATTAGTAGCCTGGGAAGCTCCGTGGTATTACCCCCTTCCCAGGCTTCAAACATCTGCCCCAGCTGTCTGCTTAACCTCCGCTAGAGACAAAAATTACGGGGAACCCCACGCCAATTTTTTTTTAATAAATCCTTTATTTTAACACTAAATGACAAGTACAGTAATCAACACTGTCACTGTACTTAGAAACATGTCAGTCACATATATAATATCTATCTAATCTATGTGTGATGCTCTATTCTTTCTGTTCTAAATTGTCTGGTACCGGTGTATGCCACTGATGAATTGCCGGCTGGCTTTTTTAAAGAGATGGGTGCATGAAAATCGGAGGGCACTAGTGTGTTCCAAGTGCCCTGCTATGTTTTTCATGCACCCTCCTATATACAGTGCCTGCCTGTCTGCCTATATATTCTGCCTGCCTGACGTTTAATTGAGCACCGTTCCCATCGATTTGGGCAATTTTTGACCTTCTGCAGACCGCCGGGTGGGACCACCAGAAAAATGCTAGAGTTTCCCATAGACTTACATTGGGCTCGTTGCTCGGGTCGAGCACCCGAGTATTCCAATGTGCTCGACCCGAGCTTCGAGCACCCGAGCATTTTAGTGCTCGCTCATCACTACTCCTACCAATTGTCAAGCAGGGTGGTTGACAGCAGGAGTAGTGCACTGTTGAGGCTAAAAGTTTTGAAACTGACACAAATTCAGATTTTTCACAAAGTTTGCTTCATTATTTTCATAATTTTTTTTATTGAAAAATACATAAAGTACAAAGACTCAATATTTAGTGTTGACCCTCATTTGTGTTGACTTTTGCAATTCACCCTGGCATGCTGGATATCGGCTTATGGCCAAATCCTGACGGATGACAACCCACTTTTGTCTAATCAGTACTTTGAGATTTTAACAATTTCTGTGTTTTTGTTTGTCCATCCTCTTTTTGCGGATTGACTACAACTCTCATTGGGATTGAGACCTAGAGTTTCCTGGCCCCATGCTCAAAATTTCAATGTTTTGTTCATCGAGCCACTTGCGGTAGTTATTACCTTTGCCCTGTGACTTGTTGCTCCATAATACTGGAAAAAGTTTTGCTCATCACCAAATTGCTCTTGGATTATTGTGAGAAGTTGCTCTTGGAGGATTTTTAGATACCATTCTTTATTCATGGCCGTATACTTAGGCAAAATTGTGAGTGAGCCTTTGGATGAAAAGTAAACCCACACATGGGTCTCAAGATGCTTTATTGATGGCATGACACAGGACTCATGGTAGAGCTCACCTTTTCTTCTCCAGACAATCATCCTTCCAGATGTCACAAGCAGTCTGAAGGGGGCTTCATCAGAGAAGAAAACTTTGTAGATTGGACCACAGACGACTGGGGTAAAGTTATTTTCTCTGATGAAACCCCGTCCAAGAATAACTTCTCCTGATGATCCAGGAGGAATTTGGTGATGAACAATGCATGCTGAAGCACCATGTCACAAGGAAAAAGTGATAACTAGGTGGCTCTGTGAACAAAAATGTACATTTTGGGTCCATGGCCAAGAAACTTCCCAGATCTCAATCCCAGTGAGAACATGTGGTCAAGCCCCAAAAAGTGGACACACATCCCAGAAATTATGATCACTTCAAGCACAGTTTAGGAAAGAACCATTTGCCATCAGTCAGGATTTGACTCACAAGCTGATGTCCAGCATGCCAGGACAAATTGCAGAAATCTTGACATTGAGTCTTTGTGACGCGCCCCCTGGGCCATGTTATGCAGCGTTGCGCACGCGGGGAATACCCGGAGCCGGATCTGATAGGGGTAGTAGTCCTCGTGGCGGTGACCCGGTCCGTGCCCAGGGTGTCAAACCAAGTGGCAGAACTTAGAATAAGATGTTATAGAGTTCGACTACGCCACCCGTTGAATGCGGTTATGAAACCGCCGCTGCAGGGCAGACCGCTGAGGCCGGTGGTACGGTTGTGCAGCGTGGATAGTATAACCCCCAACGGGAGGGGTATGGCCTCAGGGCAGCGGACGTGGATGATGGGGATAGCAGAATTGCACGCGGGCACCAGGAACCACTCAGAGACGGTGCGGTGTAGTTCAGGGTCTTTACTGGTGGCAAAGGTAGACCCTCCCGGGAGTACTGGCTAGCGATCGGGGCCTGGTCAGTCTGTGAGCAGATAGGATCTCCCCTGGCCAGACGGAGTTGTAGGCCTCCCCAACTATTGTACTCTTCCTGGCTACCTTGCTAGAAGCGGGTAGAAGTAGCCCACGTCCCTGAGTGTACCGTGTGGTGCTCACCCGTATGGCCGGTGACTCGGGGCCTTCTGGTAGCCTCCGCTCCACGCCGGCGGTGCTGGTCCCCTTGCGTGTGACCGTGCCTTCGGGTTTCTTGGCCAGAGGACCTGAAATCCCCTGCTGGTCGGTTTCTGCTGCTGGGTATGGATCAGTCCCCACAGCCTCGGACTCCGTGTCCGGTGAGATCTCTTCAGTCAGGACGAGCTCTACAGCTTCCAGTCTCTGACCCCTTTTATCACTGCTCCCACAGAGCTCCTGATCTTGCTCTCCCTGTATCTGCTCCACTCCAGACCAGACTGTGTCTCTGTCTGGGACTCCTCTTCTCCCTCTCTAACCCCGCCTCAGCCCCAGTTTATATAGGGGAAGTTCTTCCCCTCCCAGGACTGGGCAGGAAGTGTTGCATGCTTAGGGTTCCTGACCAGGAGACCTCCCACCTGCTCTCAGACGTAATATTGCTATTACTGTGGTAACCAGACCCCTGGGGTGCCACATTTGCATCAGTTAGATGTATTTGTCAATACAAGTGTCTGATATATCATAGCCATTTTTGAAATCCCCATGTAATTTCTTATTCAGTAAATCTGGGGACCCCTGACTTGACTTTCTCCTGCTTGTGACCTCATTTTTTGTTTGCTTATTATTATTTTCATTCCTTGTGATGTTTTTGCGTTTAGCAGCTTGTCTCCGTTCCAATGTCTGTGCCCATCTGGGAGGAAACCTGACAATCCCAGTGTTTATAGACAAAAATAAACTTTTGCTTTGCTCCTGCCTTCCCGTGAGTTCCTCTTCAAACCAAATATTTTTACATTGCTTGCAGGGTTCATCTCTGCTGTCCCTGGAACGTGACTGAATAATTTGCATAGCATACAGACCTTAAAGATAAAGTATCAGATTTTCTGCACTTATTATTATTATTATTTATTGTTATAGCGCCATTTATTCCATGGCTTTTTACATGTGAATTCAATACTTTTCTTGCTTTGAGCCAAATAGTCATACGCTGTCATATTTAATCTAATCTTGAATTAAAGATATTATTATTCATTATTATACTTGATAATCAATGATCACAGGATGTGTTGTGAATAGAGTTGATTGAATTCATTTGGACGCAATTGAATTTTTCAAAAATCCATGTTCTCTAGAATTTTTAGTTTTGTAACAAACTCTGTGTAAAGTCTGCAAGATGGTGGCCGTCTGATCTCCTGGCCACCTCGCTGCATGATCTCCCCCATATGGTTCTTACCGCCATGGCGTGCTGAAAGCCTGGGCCTTTTTACACTAGACTTTGTCACAACCAGGACCTGGACTTCTCTGCACAAGCACGTCCTAATGTCTTGACGTCACGACACTGGCGCGACATTTGGGCAACCTGATGAACGTGAACTCTAGGCTGGGACTTATGGTCACGGTTTCATGTCCCTTCATTGCATACCATAAGACAATAAAAGAAAATAAATTAAAACTGCAAATGATGAATTTGAGCCACAAGATTTTTTCCTCTGGTGGATCCAAGGTTCTTTGGTCCGACTCTCCTATTGTCGATGATGCACATATAGAAACTATATGAAAGTAAATTAAAGTTGACATGAAGCATATCAATTAGTTGTGTAATATAAAGATATTCGGCTGGGTCTCCAATGAGTGGCAGCTACCATACCCGCATGGTACAGTGGTATAATTTTGAAGATGACACCTGTTTGACTACAGAATCGTGAGGCCATTGGCCAGCACATAACCTGGCCATAGTAGGAGACCTCTGTATGCCCCTAATACTATGAATAGCTGAACTTATCCTAGAAATGGTAGATCTGCTCCTTCTCCATAACTGAGCTGCACTGTGCGCCTGGAATGGATTTTTTCCTTAGATGTGCCAAGTTTTTTTAGGAACTTGAGTGGGAAGCATGCCTGTGAAACTAGTCTGTGTGGAGGAAGGTGGACCAGGTCCCAGGATGATAAGCATCTTCTGCTGCTTTTGCAAGGGAGGATTCCTATGTTTTGTATTCACGTTTCTACACCACAAACATAGAATAAATCTCCACATTAGTGAAACATAAAAGTTTGACCTCTACAACCCAGTACAATTCTCCTTTATGCCTTAAGGAGAGATATCACTTATCAGCGCCTGAGGGAAGCAAGTGAGGACTGAGCACTCCATTAATCCCCCCACTCACCCTCAATTATCTCCCTCCCCCACAGTATGAGCGAAGCAAAATTGCTCGCTCTTTATTTCCTTGCACAATTCGTTGATTAATTGTGAAGAATCCATTTGGTGGTGATTCTGGACAGCTGAACTGATACGGCCAGTACTGTGGCTATACGGCTAACGTTGTGCTCTGGTACCAGTGAGGTCAATCCAGATATCAGTGGGGCATTAATATGTGGAATTTAGGATGGGATATGCAAGGTTTTACATTTTACCACTACTCGCACAGAGAAGTCACTTTGGACTGTAACACCTTGTGTGCTGCAGCTTATAAAATACTGGATCAGTGACTTCTATCTACACAAGTGGATCTGTTGCTTTTATGCCTGGTACGGCCTTGGAACGTTGCCGATGCTGCATTTTTGGTTCATTACGAAGGTATATGGCGTAAAGAGTGCAATCCTACAAGTCACAATCGACCCTTTAACGAGTCGTGCAATATGACTTGGGATAAAAGTCAAATCAGAATCTCAATTTGCAGACACGGTGTTTCAGGCTATTGGCCCTCATTAGTGCAAAGTATGAGATCTGATTAGGCTAGATGAGAGGCTCTGGGCAAAAATCCACTGCAAAAAAAATCTCACAATACACATTTTTTTTTTTAAATGGCTTTTATAGGGACACACTTAGCTCCTGTCGCATGTACAATCGACAGTGGTCACAAGCAGTTTGTATTGAGCCTTATACTATTCTTCTACCACTTTCAAACTCTAGCAACAACCCTATTTTTACATTAAAGGGTTGTCCGGCCTTAAGCTACAAGTCTGCAGTCATTCCATGTGACTTGTGCTTCATTTTACCATTGAGTGCATAGAAAAAAAATCCTGTACATTTAGTGTTATCCGTGCAAAGGCAAAACCTAGCTTTGAGAGGCTGCATATTCTTCTCCAGCCTCAGTGACCTGCTGTGGTCTGATTTGCCTCTTATAGAGGTGACAGGGTCACAATGGGCGCGTGGAGAGGCTGTTCTAATTTTAGTAGTGACTAGAGAGACACCCATACTCTGGTATGAGCTCAGAGGTCTACAATGTCTATGATGGTGAAGGATGCACATCCTCTTCAGGAAGACTGGAACTTTTGTTCTGATCTAGTCCCTTTCAACTCTGACATAGTAAAACTATGTGCTGCCACTTGTTTCTTAGGAGTCAATCGTAAGTGCTGTTGACTACAACCTCCTAGACTTTACACAGTCTTGGTCTAAATTATGCCGGGTAAATATCATGAGGTTTTTTCAATCAAATTTAATTCTGTGCTCTATAGTGAGTTTAAAAGTCTTGTGTTGTATGGTGACTTCTCCCTTGATGACCATGGTTACTTATTAATTTACTGTGATGAAAATTTGCTTTAAGAAAAAAGTGGAGCGGTGCTTCAATCTAAACCTGGAGTGGTGTCACTAATCTAAGCTCCCTGCCCCTATTAATATACTCATCAGCCGCCGTCTTTATCTGTTACCAGTGCCGCTCTAGTCGTTTTCTGCAGGGTGTAACTTGCTGGATCGCTCCCGTGTTTGCTGTGAGATGCTTCTCAATGTAAGTCTATGAACGCCGGAGGTAGGCTCTTATGGACTGCCACTGAGGGCTTGTTTGACCCGATTTAGCCTCTTGCTGGCTGGATATTAAAAAAACAGAATCTGCTGATTTTCCTACTAGCTTGTTTTTCAAAAGTGGTCATCGTCCTGGGGCTAGGGTCACACCATAATTTTTTTTTTCTTGTCTGAGAGAATCGGGCCGATTATGCTAATCATAATCTGATAGGTTGATCAGTGTGATCCAATTTTCTCAGAAGAGGAGGAGAAGATGGTTAAGAATGTCTCCATTCTGTCAGTCCATGAAAATTGTAGCGCACTCAGATGTCATCCAAGTGCAGTCCAATGTTTCCCATGGACTCACTGACTTGGATCACCAAATGCGATCCAAATATCGGATGCAAATCGTGCGTGCTGCGATTTTTCTGTGCAAGGTCCGATTTTTGTACATGAGCGCTGCCCCATAGATTAACATTGGTCTGAGTTCAATGTTTTGTCGGATCGCACTCGGACCAAAAATACAGTCTGCACGAGCCCTAAAATGAATATACAGCCATGTAACCAACATTAGGAGATGTTGACAGCTGAAGGCATGTGATATCAAAACCAATAATTCGTGTCCCTTTTTTAAATTTTTACTTTCCCAATTTATCCAAAGTATGTCATGTATAATGTGCTTCTAATTACGCCATTTATAAAGGACTGTCGGCAGGTTTTGGCTACCACATCTGAGAGTAACATAATATAGAGACAGAGACCCTGATTCCAGTGATGTGTCGCTTACTATGCTGCTTGGTGTAGTTTTGATAAAATTCCTGTTTTATCAGCAGGAAATTATCACTAGAGAACTAGTAAACTGGTAGTCTTCCATATTCATGAACTCTGTAGCTCCACCCACACCGTTATTAGCAGCTTTCTGCCTACAGCAGCTTTCTGTGTACACTGTGCAATCAGTGGTGTGGGTGGGGTTATACAGTTATATGAAAAAGTTTGGGCACCCCTATTAATCTTAAGCTTAATGTTTTATAAAAATTGGTGTTTTTGCAACAGCTATTTCAGTTTGATATATGTAATAACTGTTGGACACAGTAATGTTTCTGCCTTGAAATGAGGTTTGTTGTACTAACAGAAAATGTGCAATCTGCATTCAAACAAAATTTGTCAGGTGCATAAGTATGGGCACCCTTATCATTTTCTTGTTTTAAAAACTCCTACCTACTTTTTACTGACTTTCTAAAGCACTTTTTTTGGTTTTGTAACCTCATTGAGCTCTGAACTTCATAGCCAGGTGTATGCAATCATGATAAAAGCTACTTAAAGTGGCCACTTGCAAGTTGTTCTCCTGTTTGAATCTCCTCTGAAGAGTGGCATCATGGGCTCCTCAAAACAACTGTCAAATGATCTGAAAACAAAGATTATTCAACATAGTTGTTCAGGGGAAGGATACAAAAAGCTGTCTCAGAGATTTAACCTGTCAGTTTCCACTGTGAGGAACATAGTAAGGAAATGGAAGAGCACAGGGACAGTTCTTGTTAAGGCCAGAAGTGGCAGGCCAAGAAAAACATCAGAAAGGCAGAGAAGAAGAATGGTGAGATCAGTCAAGGTCAATCCTCAGACCACCTCCAGAGAGCTGCAGCATCAACTTGCTGCAGATGGTGTCACTGTGCATCGGTCAACTATACAATGCACTTTGCACAAGGAGAAGCTGTATGGGAGAGTGATGCGAAAGAAGCCGTTTCTGCAAGCACGCCACAAACAGAGTCGGCTGAGGTATGCAAAAGCACATTTGGAGAAGCCAATTTCTTTCTGGAAGAAGGTCCTGTGGACTGATGAAACCAAGATTGAGTTGTTTGGTCATGCAAAAAGGCGTTATGCATGGCGGCAAAAAAACACAGCATTCCAAGAAAAACACTTGCTACCCACAGTAAAATTTGGTGGAGGTTCCATCATGCTTTGGGGCTGTGTGGCCAATGCCGGCACTGGGAATCTTGTTAAAGTTGAGGGACGCATGGATTCCACTCAGTATCAGCAGATTCTTGACAATAATGTTCAAGAATCAGTGAAGAGTTGAAGTTACGCAGGGGATGGATCTTTCAGCAAGACAATGATCCAAAACACCGCTCCAAATCTACTCAGGCATTCATGCAGAGGAACAATTACAATGTTCTGGAATGGCCATCCCAGTCCCCAGACCTGAATATCATTGAACATCTGTGGGATCATTTGAAGAGGGCTGTCCATGCTCGACGACCATCAAACTTTACTGAACTGGAATTGTTTTGTAAAGAGGAATGGTCAGAAATACCTTCATCCAGGATCCAGGAAATCATTAAAAGCTACAGGAAGCGACTAGAGGCTGTTATTTTTGCAAAAGGAGGATCTACTAAATATTAATGTCACTTTTCTGGTGAGGTGCCCATACTTATGCACCTGTCAAATTTTGATTGAATGCAGATTGCACATTTTCTGTTAGTACAATAAACCTCATTTCAAGGCTGAAACATTACTGTGTCCAACGGTTATTACATATATCAAACTGAAATAGCTGTTGCCAAAATACCAATTTTTATAAAACATTAAGCTTAAGATTAATAGGGGTGCCCAAACTTTTTCATATAACTGTACATAGCTCATCATTCAGAGAACCGGTAGATAAAATCAATTTTAATCTGCTGATGATTTATCAAAACTTGAGCAAGCAGCACAGGAAGTGACACATCACTGGAATCGGGGTCTCTGTTAGTACATTATGCTGCTCTCAGATGGGGTATCAAAAACCTGGTGACGGATTCTCTTTAAACATTTCTCTAGCATTCACTACGTTATATCTTTACCCATTTATTATGTTTGCTTATATTCCACATGCATTCACTTGTATAATATTTGGCACTGTTTCAAAGCATGTTCTTAATTCCAAATGTCCTCCTTTATAAAACAATGAGAAAATTCCATCATTCTGAGACACCAATCAGTTAAAATGGAGAAATAAACTGGTAAAGGAAGTGATTTGACCTTTTTGCATGCTTAAAACACAGAAAAAAAAAATTCAAGTTTGGATATTTTGTAGAGTCAACCAAAAAGTCATTCCACACTGTCATGTTAACATCTAATAGCGCTTGCTCACTGGTAAGTCAGTGAAATCTGGGCACCATTCGGGCGTGTAGCTGGCATTTATTTGAGCTGCGCCCTTTCATCACCACTTTCTGTAAATTCAACAATTAAAGTCTGCAGGAAGGACTCCGGGCTCTATCGTGGCCCATTTTTCAGGAAAGGGGACACCCTGTGTCTAAAAATAAGATGATATAAATATAAGCCGGATTTCCTATTTGACAGAGGAAAACTATTGTGAAAACAAGATTGTTTGTGACAATGTGTAGCATTCAGCTAGAAAGGAATATTACTTCACTACATGTTGTGTGTGTTGTTTTTTAGTAGCTGTTGTATTATCCTTATCCAGATTTGATGCTTATTTGTGGCTGGATAATGGGAGAAAATGCTGATAAAATAGTTTACCGACTTTCTATGAATCCGTCCCCAACTTGCTCTACTCTCTGAAGAGCGGATCTAAGGCAGGGATGTCAAACTCGAATCCAGAGTGCAGAAATAAAAAAAAACTTGGACAAAGTCGCAGGCCAACCTTGATATTTATTAACCACTCTCCATACAGTATAATGGGCCCCACATAGTCCTCCATACAGAATAATTGGGGGGATGTCTGTGCCGGGGTTGAGGGCCAAATATAATAACCTTGCTCACACAACCATAGATTCTCTCATCCGAGAGAATCGGGCTGATTATGCTAATGACGCTCCGATCACACTCTGATCACAGGTTGGTCAGAGCGTGAGCATAGTGTGATCAGATTCTCTTGGGTGTGAAAATTGTAGCACACTGTAAAGGAGACATTTTGTTGTCCTTCATCTTCTTCATTCTGTGAATCCACAGAAATCCGAATGCATCTGAGTGCAGTCCGATGTCTTCTACGCACCCATTGACTTGAATGGGTGGGTGTCTTCGGGGTCTGATCGGAGTCTGTCAGATGAGGAGACCGAGGCGGTCCAAGGAAAAACTGACATCTACTCGGCCCCATAGAATAACATTGGTCGGAGTGTGATCTGACGTTTTGTCAGCTAATTCGGACCAAAAATGCGCTTGTCTGCTCATCATGCATGTACTCAACTCCATTTCTTTTATATGGGACTGTCGGAGCACGGTACTTGGTTTTCTCCAGCAGTCCGATAGAGAATGAATGTTGTGGCGGTCGCATGTGAATTTCCACTTTGTTTTAATTAGCCTGAATGGTGCACCTTGTTCCTATCGATGGGGGACCCAGAGGTTGAAAGTTGTCACCTATCCCATGGATAGATGATAACTCCTTTTATAAGCTTCAATTTTTTGGGACAGACTTGGGACTGTGCTGCTGGATCTTGGGAGGCCTGATATCTTGCACAAAATAGGTCCATGTAAGCAGATGGACATATCGCCCACGTTTCCCCCTTGAAGAATAAGTGTGTTATTGTAATGTGTACTGTGAATTGTGCTATATGTTAATGGTGTTAATGATGTGTGTTGTTTTACTGTAAGGAAAGTGAGAGTGAATGTTTGGGACTACCCCAGAGTGGGAGGGTTTAGGCTGGAGGGAGTCAGTTCCCTGTCAAAAAGCGCCCAGTGTGCATAGAAAGAAGACCTAAGTTCTGATGTGAGCAGAGCCGCATGACATGGTTGTCCATAACTCTAGAGGAGACACAGAGGATAGCGAGATCCTAGCAGACAGCAGGAGAGAAAAGCGACCAAAAGAGCAGAGTGAAAGATCGAAGACTGGTCCTGGGTCAGGGACGCCTAGCAGTATGGCCTAGAGTTAATAACTCTGGAAAATAATGGGCCTAGACGGGACAGCGTACGTAAGATGGAGAGTGCCCCAGGCTGGAGTCAGGGACCGAGAAGATAAGTACCAGCCATACTGGCAACATGGTACCCTTGAGGGGAAAGAAGACTCGCAACCGTGGGTTGAGAATAGGACTCTTGCTAGCTGGACTGTAGTACTGAGCTGGGCTGTGCTGAAGTAGAGAGGAACGGTAAACATTAAGAACAAGCGAGTAAAATGAAGGAATTGAAACTGTGTGTGGAAAATGCTCCGAATTGTAAAGGAAACGTTCATCAAGATGTGTACCGACTACCTACTGTATATAATCCGTCCCAAGTTATTGTTGAGTAAAAAGTTTATTTTGAACTGTCCAACACCTGGTCCTGGCAAACCAATGTCACTGGTTACATGCGGCCTGCTTGGGCATAGTGCCCCCATAGCACAAGTCTACACACTCAGCCGGGATCACCACCTCCATGCCAGGGTGTAAGAGGAGTACCTCGCCCACGGCTACAGTGCCATGCTATGTTACATAAACATACAGAAACACGACGCCAACATCTGAGACTGAATTTCAACAAAATGTACAGAATTACAGTTTTTTTGCAGTGGAAAGTAACTGAAGAGAAGCCTTTACTCTTTGTACTAGATTGATGGAATACCAGTAATGTATATGATCAGTACAGATCTGTAGTTATCTTAGCTGGTAGTGTAAATCCTCCTTGGTCATGATGGCAGGTTCTGCTCTGTAGCACAGAACATAACCCTGTGAGCTGTTTTATCTCTGCTCATGGGCCTGGCTATCTCTGCCTATTAATCTGCTTCTCTGCAAACAAAGGACTTCAAAGGCAGCCCTTTTCCCTGCAGGGTAATCTGATCTTGCAGTAAAGTTAGTGAACTCCATTCCAGCAGGAAATCTTCAATCGCCCAGTGACTGCTGTGGCACCATGCTGCTGCCTGAGCGTCACGTGGCTGCTGGGCTCTTCCATCTTTCCAACATTGTGTCATATTGTACTTTATATGTGCAGCATGGGTGACGATTGGAAAATCAAAGCAATGTCTCTTGCATATGGTGGAGGTTCACACACCCTTCCCTTTTGAATATGAAATGTAAACTCAGTTAATGTATATTTTCTTGGCAGCCGGCAGTGAGGGTGTCATATGGCATGACGTAATAAACCTTTACTGAGAGCAATAAACCAATTTATGGTGCACTTAATTTGGGATTTTTGTGTTTTATCTGTGACTCTGTGGTGGCAGCAATTCTTACATTTGCAGGTGTTCAATTATATCTATCAGGGGCTGGCAATACAGCAACATAGTGTCGAAAGACATGGAAATATAGACTGGGGAATACCAATATATGGAATTCCTTATGAGGACCTTCCTATTACTGCCCTGCTTTATTTTACTCGCTTAAATAGCACCATCACTTTCTGCAGCGCTTTACAGACCTTTATCACTGTCCCCATTGGGGCTCACAATCTAAATTCCCTATCCTTTTTTAGTGCAATTTTTTTTTTTACATACTTTTATTTTGAATTATTATTTTTTTTTTTTTGTCCCCCAATTGGCCTCATACTGTAATATTGTCTTACAATTAGCACCGTATAGTAATTCTGGCCATCATCTTGTAGTAATGGTCCCCCAGCCTGCTTTCCTCAGGCTCATCCCAATATTACAGTAATGGTCCCATTTGTGCCGCTCTTCACATACACATTAAAAAAAATCCTTCTCACCTGTCCTTCGTGCCCTCGGCGAACAGCGTCCTCTTCCCCTCCACAGCCGAGTTGGCTCATGGCAGTGATATCTTGCGCTGGTACACCAACGTTAGCTCCTGGCCTCTGATTGGCCAGTAGTAGCTGTTGGTATTGTGGTACAGAGACCTGCTCTCTGTGCCAGGATACACATTCAAGGACCCACATTTAGGCTATGTGCCCATGTAGCAGATTTGATGCAGAGCGTTTTTGCCTCTCTGGCAGAAAAAAACGCATGCAGATTTACATGCAGATTTTCTGCCAGAGAGAAGCATTTTTACATGCGTTTTTTCAAGCACTTTTCCAAGCAATTTTGAGCATCACTTGGAAAAGTGCTTGACAAGTTGGTCACACAATATAAATTCATGCAACCGGCATGGATTTATATTGTGTGACCAACTTAGATGCTTTAAATGCAGCATCAATAGTTAAAAAAAAAAAAAACACGTTAAAAAAAAACCTGTATAGTCAACTCTCCAGTCTCCTCCCCGGCGGCAATCCTCTCTCCTCGGCGTCCCGGGGTGTACTGGCAGGACCTGCGGTGACGTCATTTAGTCAGCTGATGGTCACGCGACCATCACCTGACCGCTGACGTCAGTGGTCGCGTGACCATCAACTGACTAAATGACGTCACCGCAGGTCCTGCCAGGACGCCGAGGAGAGAGGATCGCAGACCGGGGGTCGCCGGAGAGGTGAGTATACAGGTTTTTTTTATTTTTAACTTTATTTCTTTTTTTCACCGCGTGGTAGCCGGGATGAAGAGGAGTTGTAGTCTCCTCTTCATCCTGGGTATCACACGCACCACGATTACGCCGCAAATTCGTGGCCATTGAATTTAATTGAAACGCAGCAAATCCACATATACCTGCGGGTTTGCTGTGTTTCAATGTTCCTCAATGGCCGCAAATTTGCAGTGTAATCGCTGTAGAAATGGTCATGCTGCGTTTTGCAACGCCATGCTAATTCGGCGCGCTAATCAGCGCATCATGTGCACAGCACATCCAAATTCACATTCCTTTGCACGGTAGACTGTTTTACAAGCGTTTTCGCGGCCACAAAAACGCTACAAAAACACTACGTGGGCACATAGCCTTAATTGAAAAGAAGTGCTTATGTCGGCGGCCCCCTGGACTGGGCCACATTGTTATGGGAGGTCATGTGCCTGTGGGCTGCATGAAGGAGCCTGAGGGGCCGCGTGTTTGGGACACCTATTGTAGTAGATGGGTAACCAGTGCAATGACTGGCACAAGCAGCTGGACAGAAATACGACTTGCCTGAAAAATTACTCTATTCGGGTCTATATAAAGGACTTGCAGGAATAAAACTTTTAGTTCAATGGATGTGTCTTGTAAGGGCAGAGCTGTAATACCACACAAAGGCCATGGACGACAGTGTTTTTTGTCTACTCTTGTACAGTTGTTTCAAGTTGTGAATGTTTTTTTGCTTCAACCATCTGCCTGAACTGTACGTGCAACATGCCAAAGGGGTCATATTAAAAGTAGAAGTTGGAACTGTTCTCTACTATTTCTGGGGACATGTAAAATTCTATTTGTTTTCCAGAGAACGTATATAATATCCCCTTTGAATACTTGTCATTTGCAGATACATTGCTAGATGTGACTTTTCCACTTGCTTGAGTATAAAGGGGCTGTCCCAGCACATAATATTGATGATCCAAAACCTGTCCCTCCCCCCCCCCCCCATCAATCAGTTATTAGCTGTTGACAGCTCTCGTAAATAGGAGCTGCTCTGTTCTGTTCAATGTTTACATCCGGTCGCTAGTAACAGCTGATCCATGGTGGTGCTGGGTATCAGACCCCCCACTAATCTGATATTGATGACCTAAACCAAGGATGACCTGTAACCATTTAAATTCCATCTAACCCTAGAAATGGCACCTGGGAGCAAATGCAGCACTACCACAGGAGAAATAAAGAATTATAGAATGCCCATAAAAATTAATGATGCCTTTTTATAATTAAATTGCTGTTCTGGAGTCATCTTAAAGGGTAACTGCATTTTCAAGTAACATTTCATTTGTGGGTACGTGAAAAAAAAACACTATCTGTCCATTATATGACTTGTATCCTGCACTTTAAAGTTTTCTTCTCTGCAGGTTCTCTCTAAATTTGTAGTTGACTCTGAGCTGGTGGGAGGAGACTAGCTGCTATAATGTCTGCCATAAGCAGTACAGCACACACGGATGGATTCCTATTGTCTTTCCTTATTGTGGAAACCTTCAAAAGGAACCTGAAGACCCACCTCTTCCGACAAGCGTACAACCTGCAGTAACCCTCGCTCCACCATACCGTTGCAGCATGCAGCAGCAGCATGGAGGAAATGATACTGTAGTTCCGGCGTCCCTGCCCTCTGCTAGGCAGGGACGCTGCTCCCCTCACCGCTCTGCTCCGTGCCCGGCATCCTCCCCCCGCTCTGCTGTCAGCGCGCGCTCCGTCCCGGCGTCCTCCTCCTGCTCTGCTCTCAGCGCGCGCTCCTTCCCGGCCCCTGTGCTTAGGGCGCGCGCGCTCCCCTCCTCTTAAAGGGGCCGCGCGCGCCGCCCTAAAGAGTCCCCGGCCAATGGCCGGAGGACTTCATCATATATAAGGCACCTCCTCCAAGATGGAGGTGCCCGAGCAATGTTGTTTGCACCTGTGTCTCACCTGTGCTTCAGCCCTCAGGTCCCGTTGCCAGTTTCCTGCCAGTTTCCTGCCAGTTTCCTGCCAGTTTCCTGCCAGTTTCCTGCCAGTTTCCTGCCAGTTTCCTGCCAGTTTCCTGCCAGTTTCCTGCCAGTTTCCTGCCAGTTTCCTGCCAGTTACCTGCCTGATTCCTGCCTGGATACCTGTTACCTGTCTACCAGTCTGAGGTCCAACGGTCTGCCTTACTACTCCTGTCAGTCTGTCTAAAGGACCAGCCTGCCCGCTCACCTGGGAGCGCATATCAGCTACCTGCCTGCTTGCCTGAGGTCCGACGGTCTGCCTTACTACTCCGGTCAGTCTGTCTATGGACCAGCTTGCCCGCTCACCTGGGAGCGCTTCTCCGTTATCTGCCTGCTTGCCAGCCCGGAGGCTTCGTTGTCACATGCTGTGACCACCAGCTATCTCAGAGACTCTTGCCCGCTCACCTGGGAGCGCATCTCCGTTACCTGCCTGCTTGCCAGCCCGGAGGTCCCGTTGTCACGTGCGGTGACCACCAGCTATTCCAGAGACTCTTGCCCGCTCACCTGGGAGCGCTTCTCCGTTACCTACCTGCCTGCCAGCCCGGAGGTTCCGCCGTCACGTGCCGTGACCACCTGCTATTCCAGAGACTCTCGCTTGCTCACCTGGGAGCACACATCTACCATCTGCCTGCTAGCCTACCCGGAGGCTCTGCCATCACAGGTCGTACCTACCCCTTACCCAGAGACTGCCCTGATCACTTGCCGTAACTCCCTGTCCGTTCACCCAGAGACTGCCACCCGCTCCCTTACTAGGGCCGCCCCCTTGTATAGTAGCTCAGAGGTTCCGCCTCCCGGACCCGTTACAGTTTGCTCGGGCCATGGAACCCGGTGGCACCCAAGCTCCCTCGCTCTCGGACCTCTGTCTTGAACTGTCCCGTCAGAGGTCCCAACAGGAGGCCATCCTGGGTCACCTGCGGAATGTTAATACTCGCCTGAACACTCTGTCTGATCCACCAACAACCTCCGCCAGTGCCATATCTTGCAATCCGGCAGCTCCGCTGCCCACTAATACCATGGTATCCTACCCCGGACCCCGGCTTTCTGCACCTCCTCGCTTCGGAGGCGACTCCGTCCAGGCTCGGGGCTTCTTAAATCAGTGCACCCTGCATTTTGAACTTTTGTCCTACCAGTTTAACTCCGACCGGGCCAAAATTGCCTTCATCATGTCCCATCTCACCGGGGAGGCCCTGGCCTGGCTAAATCCTCTATGGGAGAGAGGAGACCCCCTGGTGTCCAACTTGCCTGCTTTTCTCACGGCTTTCCGGAAAGTCTTCGACGAACCCGGACGGAAGACCTCATCTGCATCATCGTTGCTACGCCTCCGTCAGGGGAGTCTCACCGTGGGCCAATATGCCATACGGTTCCGTACCCTTGCCTCGGAGCTGACCTGGGATAACGACGCTCTGGTTTCCGTCTTCTGGGAGGGTCTGTCCGGCCGTATTAAAGATGAACTTGCCGGTCGGGACACTCCTACCACTCTCGATGACTTAATAACTCTTGCCACCCGGATTGACCTACGGTTCCAGGAGCGTGCCAGAGAGGTCACCCGTGAGAGGAGGTTACCACGTCTAGCTCCTACTTTTCAGAAACCTGTCACTCCTTCTGTCTCTAACCAGGTACACCCTCCTGAGCCTATGCAGGTCGACCAGACCAAGATGGTCAAGACCCGTCAGGACTTACGCCGTGCCGAGGGGACCTGCTTCTACTGTGGCAGTAAGGAGCACCAGATCCGTGCCTGCCCGGAAAGGTCGGGAAACGCCTGTGTCTAGGTTCGCTCAGAGAGGTCCACCTAGACAAGAATAAATCCTCTCCATCCCTGCTGTTGTCAGTTTCAATCGTCTACGGGGAGAACCGTTATTTCGAACTAGCCCAACTGGACTCTGGAGCAGCCGGGAATCTTATTTCACAGTCCCTGGTAGAGAAATACCGCATCCCCACCAAACCTCTGGCTGTACCCTTGTCTGTGGCTGCCGTGGATGGGGGGCTCTTACCACGCCCCATCCAACTCATCACCGAATCCATTACTCTGCAGGTGGGAATGCTGCATTCTGAGAGTATCTCCTTTCATGTTCTGCCTGGACTCTCTCACGCCCTCTTGCTAGGTCTGCCTTGGCTCCAGAGACATGCACCCGTGCTTGACTGGCAAACCGGAGAAGTCCTTCGCTGGGGACAAGACTGTCATAAAACCTGCCTGGTTCCCGTCCATCCCGTCCGTCCCTCTCCTACCCCAGCTAATCTACCTGGACTTCCGATTCCTTATTGGTCTTATGCAGATGTCTTTAATAAAAAGGAGGCAGAGACATTACCACCACATAGACCATACGACTGTCCCATCGATCTGCTACCCGGTACTACTCCTCCCCGTGGGCGTATCTATCCTTTATCCGCTGCTGAGACCCGGTCAATGTCCGAATATATTGAGGAGAATCTGGCCAGAGGATTCATCCGGAAATCTACCTCCCCGGCGGGAGCAGGCTTCTTTTTCGTCAAAAAGAAGGACGGCTCTCTCCGTCCCTGTATAGACTATAGAGGCCTAAACCTGATCACGGTGAAGAATAAGTACCCCCTTCCGCTCATTCCAGAATTATTTGATCGTCTGAGGGGGGCTAGGATCTTCACCAAACTGGACCTTCGTGGGGCGTACAACCTGGTTCGTATTCGTCAGGGGGATGAATGGAAGACGGCATTCAACACCCGGGACGGCCACTATGAATACCTGGTAATGCCCTTTGGTCTCTGTAACGCTCCTGCCGTCTTTCAAGAGTTGGTCAATGACATCTTCCGGGACCTTCTCTACTCCTGCGTAGTGGTGTACCTGGACGACATCTTGGTCTTCTCTCCGGATCTCCAGACTCACCGGAGGGACGTTCGTCAGGTCCTGCTCAGGCTAAGGCAGAACCATCTCTACGCTAAATTTGAGAAGTGCCTCTTTGAGCAGACCTCGCTTCCGTTTCTGGGCTACATTATCTCTCAGACCGGCCTACAAATGGATCCTGAGAAACTGTCTGCCATCGAGAAATGGCCCCGACCGGAGGGGTTGAAGGCCATTCAGCGATTCCTGGGCTTCGCCAACTACTACCGCCTCTTCATACCACACTTCTCTTCCCGGACGGCCCCAATTTCTGCGCTCACCCGTAAAGGTACTAATCCCAAAGAGTGGCCACCCGAAGCAGAGGAGGCCTTTCTTTCCCTTAAACAGGCCTTCTCTTCCGCCCCGGTGCTTCATCGCCCAGATGGCAACAAGCAGTTCTTCCTGGAAGTTGACGCCTCCTCCTCTGGAGCCGGAGCGGTACTTACTCAAAAATCATCTTCCGGGAGGATGGTAACTTGTGGCTTCTTCTCTAAACTCTTCTCCTCCTCTGAGCGCAACTATTCCATAGGAGACCGAGAGTTATTGGCCATCAAACTGGCATTGGAGGAGTGGCGTTACCTGCTCGAGGGGGCTCTTCACCCGGTAATAATTTACACTGACCACAAGAACTTGGCTTACCTCCAGCATGCCCAGAGACTTAACCCGCGCCAAGCCCGGTGGTCCTTGTTTTTTGCTCGTTTTGATTTTGTCCTTCATTTTCGCCCGGCTGACAAAAACGTCAAGGCGGACGCCTTGTCTCGATCCTTTCTGGTGTCTGATCTCGAGGAGGATCCGAAACATATCATCGATCCCGCCAGAGTAATGCAGGTGGCTCCCGTGAGTCTAAATCGTCTTCCTCCTGGTAAGACGTTCGTACCAGTACCTGATCGGGAGAAGATCCTACACTGGGGTCATTCGTCTAAACTAGCTGGCCACGCCGGTCAGAAAAAGACCCTCCAGCTTATTACCCGGCACTACTGGTGGCCTAACCTGCACAAGGATGTAATAGACTTTGTTTCTGCCTGTGTGTCCTGCGCCCGCAACAAAGTTCCGAGACACCTGCCGGCCGGCCGCCTCCTACCTCTGCCAGTACCTGCTGCCCCCTGGCAGCATATAGCGATGGACTTCATTACTGATCTGCCCATCTCTGCCGGTTGTACGGTCATTTGGGTGGTCGCTGACCGCTTCTCCAAGATGGCTCACTTCATTCCACTGCCAGGTCTTCCGTCTGCACCCGAGCTGGCTAAAGACTTTATCCGCCACATCTTCCGTCTTCATGGCCTGCCCCGTCACATCGTGTCGGATCGTGGGGTACAGTTCACTTCCCGTTTCTGGAGAGCCACTTGTAAATTGCTGGACGTCACCCTGGACTTCTCCTCCGCTTACCACCCACAGTCTAATGGTCAAGTGGAGCGGATCAATCAGAACCTGACCAGTTACCTTCGGCACTTCGTTAATGCCCACCATTCTGACTGGGTGGATCTCCTGCCATGGGCCGAATTCTCGTACAACAATCACGAGAGCGAGTCTTCCTCCAAATCCCTGTTTTTTGTAGTCTACGGTCAGCATCCTTGGATCCCGTTTCCCGTCTCCACCTCGGCGGACAATCCGGCTGCGGAATCTCTTGTTAACAAATTTTCCTCCATATGGGAGAGTACCCGGTCCGCACTCCTTCTGTCATCCGAGCGTATGAAAAGACACGCTGACAAAAAACGTCTGGACCCTCCTCAATTCCGCCCTGGGGATAAAGTCTGGCTCTCGTCCAAATATGTCCGGCTCAAGATCCCTTCCTATAAGTTAGGGCCTCGGTTCATCGGCCCACTGGAGGTCATCAGTCAGATCAACCCGGTGGCCTATAAATTGAAACTCCCGGCCAACTTACGGATCCCTAACTCCTTCCATGTGTCTCTCCTCAAACCTGTGGTGCTTAACTCTTTTTTTCCAAGTCTACAGGTACGCCTCCTGCTCCGGTTTCTGCTGAGGACGAGTTTGAGGTAGAGAACATTCTTGCCACCAAAAGGGTAAGAGGAAAGACCTTTTTCCTGGTAGATTGGAAGGGGTTTGGTCCTGAGGAGAGAACGTGGGAGCCCCGGGAGAACATCCATGCCCCTCTCATCCTAGCTAAATTTCTGTCTGGCCTAAAAAAGGGGGGGCCTAAAGGGGGGGGTACTGTAGTGCCGGCGTCCCTGCCCTCTGCTAGGCAGGGACGCTGCTCCCCTCACCGCTCTGCTCCGTGCCCGGCATCCTCCCCCCGCTCTGCTGTCAGCGCGCGCTCCTTCCCGGCCCCTGTGCTTAGGGCGCGCGCGCGCGCGCTCCCCTCCTCTTAAAGGGGCCGCGCGCGCCGCCCTAAAGAGTCCCCGGCCAATGGCCGGAGGACTTCATCATATATAAGGCACCTCCTCCAAGATGGAGGTGCCCGAGCAATGTTGTTTGCACCTGTGTCTCACCTGTGCTTCAGCCCTCAGGTCCCGTTGCCAGTTTCCTGCCAGTTTCCTGCCAGTTTCCTGCCTGATTCCTGCCTGGATACCTGTTACCTGTCTGCCAGTCTGAGGTCCGACGGTCTGCCTTACTACTCCTGTCAGTCTGTCTAAAGGACCAGCCTGCCCGCTCACCTGGGAGCGCATATCAGCTACCTGCCTGCTTGCCTGAGGTCCGACGGTCTGCCTTACTACTCCGGTCAGTCTGTCTATGGACCAGCTTGCCCGCTCACCTGGGAGCGCTTCTCTGTTATCTGCCTGCTTGCCAGCCCGGAGGCTTCGTTGTCACGTGCTGTGACCACCAGCTATCTCAGAGACTCTTGCCCGCTCACCTGGGAGCGCATCTCCGTTACCTGCCTGCTTGCCAGCCCGGAGGTCCCGTTGTCACGTGCGGTGACCACCAGCTATTCCAGAGACTCTTGCCCGCTCACCTGGGAGCGCTTCTCCGTTACCTACCTGCCTGCCAGCCCGGAGGTTCCGCCGTCACGTGCCGTGACCACCTGCTATTCCAGAGACTCTCGCTTGCTCACCTGGGAGCACACATCTACCATCTGCCTGCTAGCCTACCCGGAGGCTCTGCCATCACAGGTCGTACCTACCCCTTACCCAGAGACTACCCTGATCACTTGCCGTAACTCCCTGTCCGTTCACCCAGAGACTGCCACCCGCTCCCTTACTAGGGCCGCCCCCTTGTATAGTAGCTCAGAGGTTCCGCCTCCCGGACCCGTTACAGATACAGAAGTACTGAGCAGTGTAGATATGAATCCAGCTCTGGAGGTGAGGTAACTAACTTGATAGAAGGCACAGCACAATTTTTCTGTCTTCCTCTACCAGTCTCTTCACTTTTCCCCTCTCCCACAGAGCATAATAGAAGGTGTAACCTGATACCTCACTATGCTGGCAGAAAGTCAGTCTTGTATTTGGGCTATTTTTTTCAGAGTGGATGGTGAGTTTAGTAGGCAGGGGGAATAGAAAGAAGGGGAACATACATGAGGAGCGAAGCAGATTTTCTGAGATTTGTTATAAAGTTTCTTTGCAGAAGATGAGTACTATTAATTTATGCAAAGTCTATTGAAAGTACAGTTCCCATTTAGGGACAAGAACTAACTGGGTCACCTGACTGCTTTACTTTTCAGTGTAAAAACTCTGGAATTTCTCACCATGTGTTTGGCAGACTGCTAGGCTGGCAGCCCCGACCAGCTGTGTTTCTCTTGCATCCACTTTTCCTGTTTTAATAGGAGGAAACCTTTTCATTGATAAATCTGACTATCTGTCAAGCCAAGTGTAGAGAAAATTTTGGTGACTCCCCTTAGTGAAAAGTGCTGAGTGCGGCTATAGTCACTGTTTCACTTGGCTGGAATGAGCTGGAAGGAAACAGAAGGGCTGCATAGATAGATATACATTAGCTGCTGATATGTTTACAGCAGGAGGTGGCAGGAAGGGCAGTGGCTGGAAGGTGGGGGTGAGATGTCCAATTTACATCCAGCACAGTAGCAAATGTGTAGAGCGACCCAGCTCAGGTCATCTATGGTTATTCCATATTCTGTTTAAATTATCAAATGGAATATTAAAAACAATCAGCATGTCTGACATGCATCATCAGACGTGCGGCTGTCCATTGTTTTACAGGCAAATAAGACCTATAATTACAATATACTTTTTATGTTCTCCGTGTTTGCATGAGTTTCCCCTAGGTACACCAGTTCTGTTCCACATACTGATAAGATAACTCACTTCTTATAAAATGGATCTTAGTGTGGCGCCCCTGAGGGTTCAGTCGCCACAGGGGTGCTGCACCTCACCCAGAGGTGTGGCATCTCCTTCTCTCAGGTAAGGAGGGAGTGCTGCCCGGGACCCCAACACCTGGATCCAACACTACACTGCTCCAGGCCGGCTGGAAGGGCATTATGCACTTGTTCTGCTGCCCTGTCCCTGGCTGGAGTGGGGGGGGGGGCAAAGAGAGGGGGAACCAGTAGTGGGTGTGGGTGGAGGACACAGACCAGGGGAGCACTTGGATAGGAGGTGTATATAAAGGGAAGCCATCTTAGTGTGGTAGTGCAGTAAGTAAGTGAGCAGCAAGAGGAGAGGAGGGGAGCAGAGTCTCTTCAGGAGCTCTGCTCCAGAGTGGGGCCTAGTGATAGAGGCCCAGGAGGGGAGCAAGGGAGGAATGCTCCAGGAACAGAAGGGATCCCAGGGGGTACGGTGAGTGCAGGACGGCACCCATACGCCCGAATCTGCCAGGCGTCAGAGGGATCAGGCCGCAGGAAGGGAACCGGTCCCTGGACCAGCCGTGTTACTCCAGGGCTCGGCTGGAAAACCGGAGGCTTCTGCACTTCCATGGTGCAGTTGCCACAGCCTCACCCTAGTCGCCGTGAGGGCCACCAAGTAGGTCCGGGAACTCCAGGTTGCCCAGAGGGACCTCAGAGCACCCGATCGGGACTGTGTGTGGGGAGCGCAGGGCAGGAGGGAGAAGACCCAGCGCGGGAAGTCGGCCAAGGAAGGAACATAAAGAAAGGGGGTCTCGTTAAGTGCTTCTAATATACCTGAAGGAGTGCTGAACCCCTGCCTGGCAAACGCAGTGCGACGCGGGAGTCTGACACCTGGACAGTGTACCAGAGGAACCTAAAAAGAACTGTGAGTAAACTTGGATGACTGCACTCCACTGTCTGTCAGTTATTTCCACCACGCTACCGCGCCTGCACTACAACTCCCAGCATCACCATCTGCAACTACCCTGCCCCGGGGGCCCGCTCCGCCTGTGGGGAGCAGAAACCTCCCAGCTGCCATCCCAACACCCCCTGGAGGTCTGCAGCAGCGCCGGTACTCACTACCGGGAACCACAGATGGCGTCACGAGACAAACTGTTAACAAACCCCATTTTAAAGAGTGACCCCAGGGTACGGGCCCGGGAGCCGACTGCCGTGACATTCCAAGGAGGTAAAGGCCCGGGTACCGAGTCTCCCCCATATTCCCCCCCTGGGCGAGTCATTAGCATGTCTCAGGAATAGATTGTGAGCCCAACTAGAGACAGGGAGTTGCATTATACAGCTATAGCTCCCGACCCCTCCACCCGAAGGGTGCTTTCACATTGTGTCCAGGCTGCGGTTCACTGGCCCTGTCAGGGCTTACGTCCGAACCCCCCCCAAAACTGGATTGGGACGTATGTGCCGACAGGAACATAGAGTATAGTGATGACGGCAGAACGAAGGTCCGCTCTGCTGTGCATAATTTTCGAGCTTGTACACCTACTGGAGGCGGACACCCAGACGTAGTAAACTGCGTAATGTCCACCTCCAGTAGGTGTATACGCCCGAAAATGGTGCACAGCAGTGAGCGAATTTTCTCTGCTGGCATCATTATAGTCTATGGTCTCGTCAGCACATATGTTGCAATTCCGCTTTGCGAGGGGTTTGGACATAAGCCCCGATGGGACCAATGAATGGGTGCCTGAACGCAATGTGAAAGCACCTTAGTGCATATGATTGTTCAGCCGATTCGAGCATTTTTTTTTTTTTCTTCAATGGGATCGATGAAAGAGGTAATGGTAGACTCTTTCGCCAACAGCTTATTTACTTAAAAACTAAAATTTTATATATAATATATTATATTATATTATATGGACAATGAAATTCCAGCAAGTTGATCCCTCTCATCTGTTGGGGAAAAGTCAGTAGGCTCCCATACTTTTTAGATTGGTGGTGATAATCTCAAAATCACCAGGATCGCCATACTTTCAACTACACTGCTCAAAAAAATAAAGGGAACACTTAAACAGAATAGAACTCCAAGTAAATCAAACTTCTGTGAAATCAAACTGTCCACTTAGGAAGCAACACTGGATGACAATCAATTTCACATGCTGTTGTGCAAATGGAATAGACAATAGATGGAAATTATTGGCAATTATCAAGACACACTCAATAAAGGAGTGGTTCTGCAGGTGGGGACCACAGACCACATCTCAGTACCAATGCTTTCTGGCTGATGTTTGTTACTTTTGAATGTTGGTTGTGCTTTCACACTTGTGGTAGCATGAGACGGACTCTACAACCCACAGAAGTTGCTCAGGTAGTGCAGCTCATCCAGGATGGGTCATCAAGGCGAGCTGTGGCAAGAAAGTTTGCTGTGTCTGTCAGCGTAGTGTCCAGAGGCTGGAGGCGCTACCAGGAGACAGGCCAGTACACCAGGAGACGTGGAGGGGGCCGTAGGAGGGCAACAACCCAGCAGCAGGACCGCTACCTCCACTTTTGTGCAAGGAGGAACAGGAGGAGCACTGCCAGAGCCCTGCAAAATGAGCTCCAGCAGGCCACAAATGTGCATGTGTCTGCACAAACTGTTAGAAACCGACACTATGAGGGTGGTATGAGGGCCTGATGTCCACAGATGGGGGTTGTGCTCACAGCCCAACATCGTGCAGGGCGCTTGGCATTTGCCACAGAACACCAGGATTGGCAAAGTCGCCACTGGCGCCCTGTGCTCTTCACAGATGAAAGCAGGTTCACACTGAGCACATGTGACAGACGTGACAGAGTCTGGAGACGCCGTGGAGAGCGATCTGCTGCCTGCAACATCCTTCAGCATGACCTGTTTGGCAGTGGGTCAGTAATGGTGTGGGGTGGCATTTCTTTGGAGGGCCGCACAGCCCTCCATGTGCTTTCCAGAGGTAGCCTGACTGCCATTAGGTACCGAGATGAGATCCTCAGACCCCTTGGGAGACCATATGCTTGTGCGGTTAGCCCTGGGTTCCTCCTAATGCAGGACAATGCCAGACCTCATGTGGCTGGAGTGTGTCTGCAGTTCCTGCAAGATGAAGGCATTGAAGCTATGGACTGGCCCGCCCGTTCCTCAGACCTGAATCCGATTGAGCACATCTGGGACATCATGTCTCGCTCCATCCACCAACGTCACGTTGCACCACAGTCTGTCCAGGAGTTGGCGGATGCTTTAGTCCAGGTATGGAAGGAAATCCCACAGGAGACCATCTGCAAGCTCATCAGGAGCATGCCCAGGCATTGTAGGAAGGTCATACAGACACGTGGAGGCCACACAAAATACTGAGCCCCATTTTGACTTGTTTTAAGGACATTACATCAAAGTTGGATCAGCCTGTAGTGTGTTTTTCCACTTTAATTTTTGGGGTGTCTCCACATCCAGGCCTCCATTGGTTAATAAATTTGATTTCCATTGATGATTTTTGTGTGATTTTCAGCACATTCAACTTTGTACAGAACTAAGTATTCAATGAGAATATTTCATTCATTCAGATCTAGGATGTGTTATTTGAGTGTTCCCTTTATTTTTTTGAGCAGTGTAGTTTGGATGGTATGGGGTCCATAACTGTAGAATCTTCACTTGCGATTTGATTAATTCTATTTTTCATGGCCTCGCTATGCTAGAAAAATCTCTAATCATAGCTATACCTCCAGTTTGTTATTGGTGTTGGTTTCCAGCCACTTGGACCACCATGATCACAAAAATGATGGAACTTTGCTCCCCAAGCCTTGTATCTGGAGGGTATTCCAGCTAACAGATCTATACTGAGCACCTAAGGACCACCCTAGAAATATATCAAACCTAAAAGTATAGCATACCTTTATCCAAAAAGAAATATTGTTAATTTTCTGATCCATCATGTCTGGTATAGCAGCCTAATTCTTCTTTTGTGCTCATATTTTCAGCTAATTAATGTGAAATCCATATTGTAACAACATTAAAACAAAAAATAATGTGAATACAAATGGAGGAAACTGCGCTCTGGAGAATGGCAGTGAAGGAAGTAGCCATGGGACACACACAGCGGGAATGGAGGACTGCACATTCTCTATAGTCAAAGAAAGCATGAAGGAATTATAGAAAGATTGGATAATACACAATCATGAGAATTTTGGAAGGAAGTGGAGATGGGAGGAATAAAAGAGGGAGTGGTATGGGAAGGAAAAAAGGCAAATTCCTACTGCTATCTGCAGGTTCCTACACCCCTTATTGCCCGATTTGCTTATTGACTGAGACCCTCGTGGACCTTTTTCTTGTTTCCCAGTATTGTTTGTGTGATCCTGTGGATTGTTAGCACATGAGTGTCCTTTGTTGATAACCAACCTTCATCACTCTAAATGGCTGGAATGTGATAGTAACCAGCTGACACTGGTCCCCATTTATTGGCGGCAGGTGATTGTTTCCAGTAAATATATTTCATTATTTCTTGTCCCAATTAATTATTTTTGTACTTTGCAACTCTAAGGATAGTTATGACTTACTATCTGAATTTGTGGATGGGAAATCTGCAGAGTATTATCGTAACAGCAAAGTGTCTGAGATGTTATCAAATGTCATTCATGCACAATGTACAAAAATTGCAGTGGAAATTGATCTACGGTGTGGAGTTAACTCGATATACTGTACATGGGAATACCTATATATACAGTTGAAACCAGAAGTTTACATACCCTATATAAAACGACACGTATGCATGTTTTTCTCAATATCTGACATGAAATCAGAATAAACGTTTCCCATTTAGGTCAATTAGGATTACCATCATTTTTAATGTTTGCCAAATGGCAGAATAATGAGAGAGAAAATGTTTTATGCCATTTTTATTATTGCAAAGTATGCAGCGAAACCCCCTTTAAAAATCAAGAGGACCTCTTTTTATGTTTTTTAAAGGGAACCTGTGACGTGAAAAAAACGCTGTTAATCTGCCAGTCAATTGCGTTCTAAACCTGCCCGGCTCACACACTTAGAGCCCTGCTGCCAGGAGGAAACAAGCTTTATTCCTCCCGGTAGCGTTCGGGTTTCAGTCACCGCTCTGTGTATAGAGAGCAGCGGCTATAACCGTATCTCTGGCACTGACCGACAGCAGCTCAGCATTAGATTCGGCTGTCAGTCAGTGCTGGGGGTGCGGTTACAGCCGCCTCTCCCTATACACAGAGTGGTGACCGAACCCGCGCTGTTACTACCCTTGTAACTGAAACCAGAACGCTGGTGGGAGGAATAAAGTTAATTTCCTCCCGGCAGCGTTGGTCTAAGCGATGGTGCCGGTCAGGTTCAGAATGCTATTAACCTGCAGGGTAAAAGCGTTTTTTCATGTGATGGGTTCCCTTTAATATCACATTCCTATCATGACACTGAAGGCAGCTGGACAGTCCGGTTAATGCAGAATGGGATAAGCTGTTCTGGTGTGCCAATTACAGTATGTCCGATACAGAGAGTTTTAACAGCCTCCTGTCTAAAAGTGCATTTACACTACTAAATTATCATGTACCTAGGAATGCTTGCTTCCCAATAATCCTGCAGTATAATCAGGCTGCCAACCACCCAAAGAACGAGCAAATAGTTTTTGTTGGGTGAAATGTTCTTTTCATTTGCCCAAAAGATGATTGTTCTCGGCAGCGCATCGTCCTAAATAAACAGGACTTGCGCTGCCGAGAACAATTTAGTCAAACAGCCTACAACTGATCGTTCCCTGCCCATCTGAAACGGGCCACAATTAAATGTTGTTTCACACTACACATTGGCAGGTGTAATTGCACCTTTAAGTGGATAAAACAAATTCCTCTACAGTCTGATGTAATTTCGGCACGTAATACTATGCCCCACATATTCTTTATATTCCTTACACTGCACTATACAGCCTAATGAATGTTGCTAGGGAAAGTTTTGTGCTGAGTATTAGCAAACCGGTGGAGGGTGAAGAACAATACTTTGACAGGACCCTGATTTCTCGTTGCCATCTTTCCCAGCAGTGAGTCCACCACCGGTATTTGCAGCTGATAACATTATAACTTAGATATAATAGAAATAAAACCTTGAGATATGTAGAAATGTGCAGACAGTGACCGCTTTGTACCTGGATTGTGTGAGCTGTCTACCGCCTGTCTTGGTATTACTCATATTAATGCCTTCAGCCTTGATGTTCTGCCATTGTAAACAGCCCAGATAAGGCATTTATCCATGCATGCCTTTGTATTACTCCCATTGTTCACATTCCACCTGCCTCTTCCACTCCTAAGATACTGTAGGCTGAGATCTCCCAAGTGCTCTTCATGTTCTTTCAATACTGCGAATGTCGGCCGTTTCTAGGAAACTACAAGTGACTTTTACATCACAAGCATTTACTGTAAAGTATTTCAAGTTTGGGAAAGAAAAATATTTTACATTTATTTTTATAGTTCAAAAAAAATATTTTAGTGTAGAACATGTCTGTTTTAGTACAGAAGCTCACTCATGCAAAATAAGGATTCTGGAATAAATTGTCTCAGATTTCAGAGTAGTGTTACTCTGTTATTCCACCTGGAAATGCATGACTGACTTAAAGAGGACCTGTCACTTGCCATAACATGTATTTTTTTTTTTACCTGATGTAAATGCTACTGTTCTCTTGAATCTGGCATTCCTGTTCCTGAGATATGACCCCCTTTCCCTTGTATATAAATCTAGCCATTTTCACCAACTGGGCATGGTCCTAATGAAGACTACATAAAAAAAAAATGTTGATGCCCCCTTGGCTGACAAGAGTAGATTTATATAGGAAAAGGCCATATCTTAGAAATGGAGGGTTGCAGGAACAAAATAAAAATTCCAGATTTGTGGAAAGTGACAGGTCTTCTTTAAAGGGTTTGTCCGGCCTTTGGGTACAAGTCTGTGGTCACTCTGTGACTGCAGACTTTTGAATCCTCACAACACACTTTATGCCGTGAGGACTCTTTGGTGCCAGCGCCGGTAGCTGGTGGTCATGTGACTGCAATTTGCATGCTTCTGGCCACATCCCAACTAGACGTGTCCAGCTGTGCATGTCAAGTCGACACATGACTGCATATATGCAAATTGCATACTTGCAGACACGCTCCTGCTGCTCCCAATGCCGGCACCGGACAATCCTCACAACATGCAGTGCGTGATGTGATGTTTCAAAAGTCTGCCGTCACATCGACTTGTATGCGAAGACTGAACAACCCCTTTAACTACTAGTTTTTTCTATTGCCCTTGTTAAAGGGGCATATCCCTACATAATCAGGTACTTTCTTACCAGTGATAGGCTGTGTGCCCAAGATACGTTTTTTTTAAGTGTTTCCGCAGCGGCAAAAACGCTGCAGAAACGCTTAAAAGCGCATGGTAGAAGGCCTGCCATGTTCCCCAATGATAATCCGCATGTGCTGTGCACATGCTGCGGAAATTTCCGCTGCGGATTATCATTGCGGAAAAAACGCAGCACTACCAATTATTTTGCGGAAGCGCTGCGTTTTCCCCGCCATTGACTTGCATTAGAACGCATGGATTCTGCTTCACTAGATAAGCACATGCGGAATACATGCGTTCCAATTTGCGGATGGTACCCAGGTCTGGAGGAGAGGAGACTCTCCTCCGGACCCGGGTACCATAGAAACTGTAAAAAAAAAAAGAATAAAATAAAAAATTAAATGTTTATATTTACCTTCGGACGGCCCCCGCTGCGCTCGTCCTCCCTTGCCGGCAGATCGCGGTGGACTGAAGGACCTGCGCTGACGTCCTAGTCATGTGACCGCAGGTCCTTCAGTGTACCGCGATCTGCCGGCAGCCAGGACGGAGCAAAGCAAGACTCCGGGGGCCATCGGAATGTAAGTATAGATTTATTTTTTATTTTTAAACATTCTTTCGGTCACACTATATAAATCTATGCTGTTTGCATGGATTTATATAGTGTGACCAAGTTGTCAAGCACTTTCCAAGTGATACTAAAATCGCCTGGAAAGCGCTTGACAACCCGCATGCGGAAATGCATGTGAAGAATGCTTCACTTCCGCATGTCCCTGTCAGGAAAAACGCATGTGCAATCTGCATGTACAATCCGCATGCGTTTTTTTTTCTGCCAGGGAGATGCAGAAACGCTCAGGAAAAAATCCGGAGCATTTCTGCATCGTGGGCACATATATATATATATTTTGCTGATCCATTGGGTAAGTTTGTTCTGCAAATTATACCACAGTATGGCATATCTCTATTTGGAATTCTGAATAATACCATAGACTATAGGTAATTTAAAAAACTGATACAAATGGACATGTGAATAGGCCCCTTGCCTGGGTAGGTATTGAACCTGGTCACAAGGTGAATGGCAATATATTGATACATTTCAGATGGAGTCTTTCTCATGCACTTGATCAGGGTGTATTGTATTGAGTGATAGTAGTGCTTTTGTTCCTGTGTTCCCCCCATATAAATCTGTATGTGGCTCCAAGGCTAGCGCTACATGGTGACATGAGACATGAAAATGACGGTATCACATTGTGACATCTACTGCTTGACAGTTGTACTGCAACCCCCAACCAACTCCGACCATGACGTAACTGTTGTAAAGATTCCAACGCAGATTAATTCTCAGTTGCTTGCTGCACATGACTTTGGCACTATAGACTTCAGGGCACATGTGGGGTAAGGCCTAAATACTGTACATATTAGACTGTTATCTATTGTGTATGGGAGCCGCTTACAATTTATTGGTAGGGAAGATATCGATCCACCATGTCTGCTTCTGGACTGCTTGTCTTTTTAATCTCCCATAGATAAACCATCACGAGACATGTCTGGCAGTCGCTGGAAACATATAGCCCCTTAAAATAAGAAAGAAAAGGGAACCGGTTCCCTGTACCTTGAGGAATATTAGGCAAACATTTAGAATCCTCAACAATATGCCGCAGTTTTCTAGTCACAGGGCTATATCGCCCCCTATCTGTTGGTGTCCCCCAATTTTCAGTTCTATGACCCCTACTCTTCTCCATCTACACCTTAGGCCTGGGACAGCTCATAGTCTCATGGCTTTCATTATCACCTCTATGCTGATGACATACAGATCTACCTGGACCCAATATCTCCTCCCTACTAACCAAAATCCCACTATATCTGTCCGTTATTTCATCCTTCTCTGCTAGATTTCTAAAACTTGAATTTTGTTTTATCCATGTTATCTTTCCGCCATCTCATTCAACCCCCCCCCCCCCAACTGACCTATCTATCAACATCAATGGCTGCCCACTCTCTCCAGTTTCTCAAGCTCGCTGCCTTGGTGTAACCCTGGACTCTGAACTCTCCTTCAAACCACATATCCAAGCCCTTTCCACTTCCTGCCGACTCCAACTCAAAAATATTTCCCGGATCCGCACATTCCTCAACTATGAATCTACAAAATCACTAGGGCACACCCTCATCTCCTGCTCAGTGACCTCCCTTCCAACACTCTCACACCCCTCCAATCCATCCTAAACTCTGCTGCCCGACTAAACCACCTGCCCCCCCCCCCGCTATTCCCCAGTGAGGACTCTTTGGTGTGTGGCACCCCAGGGGTCTGGTTGCCACAGTAATAGAAATATTAGGTCTGAGAGCAAGTGGGAGGTTTCTCTGGTCAGGAGCCCTAAGCATGCAACACTGCCCGCCCAGACCTGGGAGGGGAGGAATCTGCCCTTATAAACTGGGTCTGGGGCGGGATTAGAGAGTCAGAGCCTGGAGACAGTTCCAGACACAGGGAAAGTGTCAGCAAGGAGCTCTGTAGGAGCTAGGAGCAGAAGACCAGGGGCTGGAAGCTAAGCAGAGCTTGCCCTGGCAGAAGAAACCAAGTACCGGACACCGGAGTCTGAGGCTGTGGGGACTGATATCCACCCAGCAGCAGAAACCAGCCGGCAGGGGATTCCAGGTCCTCTGGCCATAGAAGCCCGGAGGCTCAGTCACAAGGAAGGGACCAGCACCGTCATCCAGGAGCGGAGGCTAACAGAAGGCCCCAAGTCACCAGCCATACGGGTGAGCACCACACGGTATACTCAGGGACGTGGGCTACTTCTACCCGCTTACAGCAAGGTAGCCAGAAAGAGTGCGGATAGACGGGGAGGCCTACAACTCCACCTGGCCAGGGGAACTCCTGTTTGCTCGCAGACTGACCAGGCCCCTTATGTTAGCCAGTACTCCCGGGAGGGTCTGTCTTAATATCCCCAGTAAAGACCCTGAACTGCACTGCAAAGACTCTGAGTCGTTCCTGCTTCATTGCCGCACCAGCACTACTAGTGCTGGGACTCCCGTGCACCCTCACCATCAACTACACTGCCCTGGGGCTCCACTCTTCCCGTGGGGAGTCACACTACCTCAGCTGCACACACCATCAGCCCCAGCGATCTGCCTTGCAGCGGCGGTCCGCGCTGACCGCAATCCACGGGTGGCGTAGTCGGACAATTAACCTAAAACCCCCACAAAATACCGCCATCGGCCTGACCACCTTGAGCCACGGGACCGGGTCACCGCCACGGATACTAAAACCCCCAGAGACCCGGCTCCAGGTATCCCACACATGTCCACACTAGGCCCAGGGGGCGAGTCTGGTGCCATTCACAACCTGTCTCCTCCATACATCTCTGACCTAGTCTCCCGTTACATACCCGCGCGCAATCTCCGATCCTCACAAGATCTCCTTCTCTACTCCCCTCTTATCTCCTCCTCCCACAATCGCATACAAGATTTCTCCCGTGATTCCCCCCTGCTCTGGAACTCTCTACCCCAACGTATCAGACTCTCGCCTACCGTGGAAACCTTCAAAAGGAACCTGAAGACCCACCTCTTCCGACAAGCCTACAGCCTGCAGTAACTCTCGCTCCACCATACCGCTGCACGACCAGCTGTACCCTCACCTACTGTATCCTCACCCATCCCTTGTAGACAGTGAGCCCTATCGGGCAGGGTCCTCGCTCCTCCTGTACCAGTCGCTGTCACATTGTGTTCAAGATTATTGTAATTGTTTTTTAATTTGTATACCCCTTTTTCACATGTAAGGTGCCATGGAATAAATGGCGTAATAATAATAATTGTATGACTCCAGTAGTACATCTGACACTTGGAACTACGGGATTAATAATTTATCATATGCTTTCCTAATATAGTAATCTGTGTATTTGTATCTGTCTTAGTTCTAGACCAGCTGTTGCCAGAACTGAATGTGTTACTGAAGCTTTTGGACCACGAATTCCTGAGTGCCACCACTAGGGAGAAACAGAGTGCAGTATGTAATATCCTGCGCCAACTGCAGCCATCTCCGGGTAGGAATCATTTATCAAGGATGTGACTAATGCAGGGGATCAGCACTCATTACCCTGGTATCTCAACATTGTCTCCTTTTATTACCTGTACTTGACAACTGATACGATTTAATTTTTACATGTTTCATGAGCATCATTTATTATACATTTGTCCTTTTTTTTTTTTTCCTTCACTCTTTTCTACCTTTCTTCTATTTATTGGACTGACAAAGCTAGTCAAGCGATGTAGTCGTCTATCTTAGAATCATTAGCGCCATAGACTTTGATTAGAGAGGAATAGTGCATGTGCGATCTGCTGCTCCATTCAACTCATCTAATCGTTATCCAGTAGATGGCCAGATGGATGAAAACTTGCTGGGACCTCAATGCCTCTTTAGGTTTTTAATTAGAACAGTGCAATGTAGATCTGTACTGGTGAGGTTCCCTTAAAGGCCAATACAATGATATATTCTAGTATACCAGAATTATTATTATGCCATCCTTCTAAGGTCTCACTCACCAAGATTTTGGGAAACTCAATTCTTCATAAACCTGGCTTCACAATCAACATGCAGTGAGTCTCCACTCTCCACCTGTCCAGACTCCTAGGGCAAGGAGCTTTTTGCTTTAGACCTGCTTGATGCAAGTGCACTTTAGGTCCCCTGCTTCCAGTGTAGTTGGTCTTATAGTGATTCTTTGGAAGCTTTATGCAAATTGCCTCTTCAGAGAGGAAGAGGACTAGAAATCTAGTGCCACCTATTGGAAGTAGCAGTCTTAAAAGTCAATATCGACCCTTTTAACGAGCCTTGCCTGGCCTATCACTCTCCAGAAGGAGACACGTTACCACTTAGGTTCCAGTCTTAAGCCTCTCACCAAGCCAAATCAGATCTCATACTTTGCACTGATGAGGGGCAATACCCCGAAACAACATATCTGCAAATTGAGATTCTGGTTTGGCTTTTATCCCAAGTCATATGACGAGGCTCGTTAAAGGGTCTATATTAACTTTTAGGATTGATACTTCTAATAGGTGGCACTAGAGTTCTAGTCCTCTTCCTCTCTGAAGAGGCAAATTAAATATCCAATTTCCCAGAGGAGCATTGCATGGCGTACAAGTCTCCTTACTCTGACATGCCAGGTCTGGCTTATCACTCTCCACAAGAAAAAACGTTGCCCTTTTTGGAAGTTTTGGTGCAGTTTGTGGCTACCTGAAGGAAGGTCGCATCAACAGAGGGGGTGACAACACACATGCTCACACCCAAATTTTCAAGAGCGCCAAAATAAAACGCCTTTATATAAATGTATCATGCTTACCAACGCGCCTCAATGCCACTTCACAACAGGCCCCTCCTTATCAGAGGGTCCATAATTGTAGTGTACAACAACATGGCATTTGGACTGACTCGCCCATAAATAAGACTATTTATACAGCCATTTAAAGGGAAAAATAAAGTGCTATCACCGGATGTAGAGGTGGGATGGTTGTCATAGGTGAGGGCAAACTCTGCCTATATAAAGTGTAACAGTGAATTATCACTGCTGGAAAATTAAATACAAACGTATTAATATATACAAAAGCAAAGTAAGGAGTTTTTAGCTAAGTAATAGACTAAGTGGTCAAGGAACCTACATTAGATATACAAACACACATGTACCCATTCACATGTATATGGCAAAAGAAAGCCTTACCCATAGTATAATGCACACAACAGGGTTACTAATATATATAACTTGCTTCCTTAGGGTGTATAATACAGCAGGGTTATAATAACCATATATTCCCCAATGTGTGTTTTGTGTATATTAATCTTGCTTCCTCTGGGGGTATTATAATCTCTGAGGAAGCAAGATCCATTTACGCGAAATACACTTTGGAGAATATAGATCTGATAACTCTGCTGTGTGTACTATACTATGAGTAAGGCTTTCTTCTGTTGTATATTTACACACACATACATACGCATATACATACACATGGATGAGAAAAGATGTAGGTTCCTGTCTATTATTTGAGAGTTAATGTATTTACACTCATTGTCCTTATCCTACTTTGCTACATTTGTTGTCTTTTTTCATATTTTTGATTACATATAAATCAAAACTACTTTTTAGCTAAAAACTCCTCCTTTTTTTTGCTTTTGTATTAAATTCTTCTGAAGTAGCTGATGGTCAACATTTAAAGGATTATGTGCCTTTCACTGGATTAAATGGACAAATTTATAAGTTAAATATGTACCTGGTAGATTTATTTTGTTTTAAATATTTTAATACAGTATATCTGTATTCTCAATACATTTTTCTACCAAGTAAAAGTCTGTAGTGTTTTTGGAAACCCCAAATAGGACAGTCATTTGCCGGTGGAAGGAAGTGTGATTATTCCATTTCCAGTTCTGTACTAATTTGTATATTGTATGTGATATCTTTAGGAGAGGACTTTCAGTATATGAACACTGCAGCATACCACAATGGCACCAGCTTCGTGGAGTCCCTCTTTGAGGAATTTGGTAAGTTATTACTATGTTGAATCGGTCAAGTTTGTGTTGAGGATTTTCACTATGTAGAACAAGTAGTGAGGTGACAAAGGCTGGAGGCTACACTGGGACATTTTTTTTCCGAATTATGTACAACCCCTTTTAGGGTCGGGCTACACAGTGACTTTGGCTACATTTCCTTTGTTGCAGCCTAAGGAAGTTCTATGCTTTTTATGAACAAGAAAAACGCTCTTTTGTAGGGTGAAATGATTTATAATCTGGCTGAAGAATCGGTTGTCTGTAGCACATCATCCTGTGTAATGATGATGTGCAGTACTATGCTCACAGAACGACTCTATTAACGATCTTTCTGTGAGATTAGTATTCCAGCCCACCTGTCTAAACCTAACCGAACGGCGGTCCTTTAGCTGACGGAACATGCAGCGTAAATGGGACCTTATCATTTTATATAAGGTAATTGATGACCTAGTTTAAGGATAGATCATCAATAATAAACCACTGTAACATCTCCACTCTGTGTCATAGCAGCATTTACTGTTCGTCACTATGACAAACCTATGGTCTTTGTGACATCCTATTACTGCTCTGCAGCTCTGGCGGAAACAATTTATCAGTAAACAGAGCCATATAGTAACTTTACTATCGGACCACCCTAATACCACCATCAGCACGGTTATTGCGTGAGTCATTCTTGTAAAACTTCACTCTACTTTGTTCTCCACTAAATGTAACACTTGTTTGGGAGACTATGTGCGTAGTTCCTCACGATTGGACATAATAACATAATACATTACTGGAAATGATACGCTGGGCTCTATAAAGGAAATGTTGACGTTGCTGAGATAAGTGGTTAACTACCTTTTTTTTTTTTTTCCTTTTCTAGACTGCGACCTGCAAGAATTACGGGATATGCCGGATGACTACAGAGAAATAGAAGGCCAATCTTCCCCACCTCCACCCCCACCTTGTATCCCTCCACCACCATTACCCACTACTCCACCCCCAGAAGATTATTATGAAGAGGCGGCGCCACTGGGACCAGGAAAGTCCACAGAATATATTACCTCTCGCAGTAAGTCATTTCCATCTTTTCCATACCTGCCATAGTCCAGTGCTACTGATATGTTCTATATACTATAATACCACTGATGGGTGCATTCACTGGCACCAGGATGCCAACAGTTTTATACAATCTGGTCTATGGCCTTTTTAATCAAAGAGAATACAAAAGTATGACAGCAAGTTGGATGTAGTCATTTGTGGTGTTTTGGAAAACCTTGTTGTCCAAGTAGAGGTTCACTTTAAAGGGGCTGTCCGGCACGCTGTAAGGATTCTTCGGTGCCAGTGTCCGGAGCGGCCGGTCATGCAATCTGCATACTTCTGGCCACATTCTAACTAGACTGTCTGGCTTTGCTCAATACACTTACATTGAGCACTCCTGCGCTCATCTAGTCGGAATGTGACCACTTGTATGCAAATCACATACTTGTGGTCACACGACCGCCGCTCTCAACACCAGCACCGTAGAACGCTCACAGCACACACTGAGTGCGATGTGAAGATTCACAAGTCATAGCGACTGCAGACTTGTAGCCTAAGGCCGGACACCCCCTTTAAGACCAATACAAAGTTGTCTTTCCTAGTGTTACATTGTGACATCAAGCAGTCCGATGTTATTGTGCTTTGTTCCTAGTGATCGTCTCCCTGTTTTGCACAGATAGCTCCAGTCCTCCAAATTCCATAGAAGACGGATATTACGAAGAAGCAGATAATAATTATCCCCTGACACAGATGAATGGAGAACAGAAACACTCCTGTAAGTGGCATTAACCCTTCTAGACATAGAGTGGAAGCCAATAACGTTACATTGTAATGCAGGGTTATTTCACATGTCCCCATCAGCCAGAACATTGGGCCTCACCAGTGGTTAAAGGGGTGGTCTAGAACTTAACAATTGATGACCTACCTGTTAGATAAGAATGAATTAAGTGTGGGTCCAATACCTGACACCCCAAATAAGCAATGTATGAGACAAACCCTTTAACACGCCAGAGCTGATTCATCAAGTACTTTTCGACATAACACTGGCATAAAAATGTTGCTACCTAAAAAATATTGGGACTTTTGGTGCTTTTCTGCCAGCTGTAACAGCCTTTTAAAAATTGGGGTAGCTTAGTGGGACGGTGTTTAAGCTACAAAAGTGGCGCTGATTATAGCAGAAATGTACTCTGGTTCATGCACGGGCTGCTGAAAGATGCACCAAATTACTTAAGAGGCATGCACCACTTAATAAGACTCCAGCGGACCCTGGATGAGGTTAAAAAAAAGTCTTGATAAATACCTCCCATGGTCCGTTATAATGCTTGTATGGAAACAATGGAGCCAATTCATCAATCCTGGCATTTTGTACTCTAGTCTTGATCCAGGATGCGTTGGAGTAAGATGCGCCAAATTAATGAAGAGGAGCACATCTCTTTATGAACTTGGCACGCCTTTCTGCTGCCCATGTCCCATGGTCATTAGTGCTCTCCAGTCATATGCCACTTTTGTGGTGTAAATTCTAATGAATTTGTTGGGCTGCGCTTAGCCATGCATGCATATTAAGCTTTGCCCATATTACAAAAAGTTGGTGGAGCCAAAATGTGTTGCATTTTTGTGCAACTGAGTGTGGCACAGAAATATGGTGGCATCAGAGACGGTTTTACTTGCCCCAGTATTCTGCCAAAACTGGTGAATTAGGGCCATAGCATGTATTTACTTGTGTTTTTTACAGTTAAAAAAAGTCAGTGAGGATATACTATACTAAAGTACACAACAAATAGAGAATGTGGCATTATAGACTCCTTAATTTCTAAAGAGAGAATTTGGTCTGAGCTGATGCAAGGCTGGGCGGTAAAATTGTCTTATCATGCCCTCTAGTGGTGAAAATTTGTAGGTACAGCAAAAACATTCCTGCCTTTTTCGTCCATGCATGACTACAGTAATATCGCACATTTTGTCACCATAGATCAGTTTACACCTCAGTGAATTTTTGATTATAGGCAATTTTTCATTTTTTCACAACTGCACTGCTCTTTTTCCTATGTTGAGCCATACAACCCAACGACTGATGTTCACTGCATTTAAGGAGTTTAAATAAAAGAATATTCAGTTCTGAGTCAGTTTTAATTGCTTATAAATATAGATAACAAAACCAAATTGATGTGCTCTGATTCTCATTTGTGCACTGCTTATGGTGTATGGCACTTACCAGTAGACTATACGTCATCTGCATGGTGTACAGAGCATTTATGCAAAGCTTAATATCAGGTATATCGGGGCTTCCCACCTGCAACACTAGAGACCTGGACTCTAAGCTGACCATAGGTAATATCTACAAGGATTTTGTGTGTTCTCTCCCAATCTTTCCATGGGGTTCTTCTCATACTTCTCAATGGGTTCAATGATGTGTTCATGAGACCCATTGAATCCAGGGATTGTTGTGAATGATGGCAATCTCTCTACAGCATTGCAGAATATGCAGGAGAAAAGGGTTTTCATCCAGCAGCCGCTATATCAAAATATAAAAAAAAATCTAAAGCTTCATATTTATTTGGATTAACATTAAAAACTGGGAAAGACTAAAATGGCAGCGTCCAGACGTCTTGTCTAAGCGTTTCAAGCTTTTAATCATAATTAAGCGTTCTGCTCGAAGCGCATAGACCAGACATCTGGACGCCTACTGCCATATTTTTAGGTTTTTCCCAGTTTTTATTGTTCATTGATAAGAAGTTTTAGATTTTTTGTTGTTGTTGCTGGATGAACACCCTTTTCTCCTGAATATTCAGCCCAGGAACCAGCCTGCAGCTATCCGTGCACCGTGCCCTATCTGTCATTCCTCCTTCCCTGGTGAGCTGATGATTTTTCCTTTCTTTCCCCTTCCTCCCCTTATTTTGAATGCAGAATGTTTTCACTGTACAAACAGGAAATAAATAAGAGGCATCAGACTCTTAAGGTGTATTTATTGGGATTGATAAGGGGGCAGTTGCAGCCAAGCCCAGATGCCCAAGGAGACAAATCTCATATAAGGATATCGGTGCTATAAATGATTTGTCATAGTTGAGACCTTAATTACAGCTATTGGGGCGCTGAAGAATACTCTACAGGCAGCCACTGTCCCTCTGAAAGTTCGAAGGGATGCATCCGCTTGTAATATGGCAATACTGTTGCAGTGTCGCAGTAAAATTGCATGTATTTTATCATGCATTGCTGTGATTTCAGGTCGCACACATTGCTGATTCGATACAGATATTCTGCAGCGTTTTCGCAGCTTTTCAACACACCGATTTTGATGCTGATTTTGGGAATTTCATCCTGTGCATTGCAAGCGTGAAGCCTGCAATAAAATCCGCACAAAGAATTGACATGCCCGTACAGCAGGTCAATTTATGTGCGGAAAGTTTAGATGAGATTTTCAAAGTCTAATTAACTTAGCTGGTACTGTATTATGTTGCGTTTCTTCGCACGGAAATCAGCGTGGAAACATCCGCAATGTGTGCAGCCGACCTTACGGTAAGTACAGGTGATGCCCATATGAACCCTGCTCCTGTAATATGTGAAGGTGATCACCAGCGAAACAACGGAGTTCTGCTTCTTTGTACATAGATAATGAATCGGATGGACTCAGCAGTTCCTATGAGTCTTATGATGAGGAAGACGAAGAGGGGAAAGCTCAGCGACAAATGCACCAATGGCCTTCACAGGAGGCCTCCTTACATCTTGTTCGAGACAGCAGAATCTGCGCTTTTCTCCTGCGGAAGAAACGTTTTGGCCAGTGGGCCAAGCAGCTTACACTCATCAGAGACAACAAGCTATTGGTAAGAGAAACAATCCAGTCCTAAAGTCAAGAAAGCATGAAATAAATAGGCTGATGTAAGAGTAGGAAGGAAGAAGGATATTCTCGATTACATCCCTCAATATCAAAATATTGTGGCAGCCAGAAAGGATTTCCTGTATCCACATTTCACTGGCCACCTTCATGGAAATAAACGAGAAAAGTCAGATTGGGAACTGGTTGTGTTGGGGAGGTCAATGAACAGCCCTGGTGTTCTACATCTCCTGTAATCTGTGGAGTCAGGGATTCTGCCTGACACCTGATCCATCAAAGACCTGCTCTTTATTGGTAAAAAGCTATGACTTCTTACCATATGCTTCTAGATGACTTAAAGGGGTATTCCCATCGCCAAGATCCTTTCCCAATATGTAGTAGATGTAGTAATAATATTAGCAAATACCTCCAATTAGAAATGTAGTATAGATCTTATGATTCTGTCTGATTCCTAATGTGCAGACATTGCAGGACCTTAGGTATCCATGGTTACAACCACTAGCAACTAGCTTTCACTATATCAGTGGTCGTAACCATGGATACCTAAGGTCCTGCACATGAGAAAAGACACAGCGATTCAGAAAACTGTACTACATTTTTAATTGGAGGTATTTGCTAATATTATTATTATTATTACACCTACTACATATTGGGATAGGATCTTGGAGATGAGAATTCCCCTTTAAGTCAATAACAAGTGCACTGCATTTTAACCCCTTTACGACATAGGGCGTATTAGTACGCCTTGTGCCATCACCCCTGGTTCAGTGAGGGCTCCGGCACTGAACCGAGCACATGTCAGCTGATTCTTACAGCTGACATGTGCCCGCAACAGCCGCGGGTGAAATCGCGATCCACCCGCGGCTGTTAACATGTTAAATGCCGCTGTCACTTTCCGACAGCGGCATTTAACACGCGCTTCCTGGAAGCGCATCCTAAACCCCGCCCATCGGCTACCCCGTCACATGATCGCAGGTCGCCGATGGGTGGTCATGACAACCCTGGACTTGCAGCAGACACCAGTGGTTGTCATGAGCTGGTCGCTATGAGCGCCACCTAGTGGTCGGCGCTCATAGCACAGGACCATTTCTGCTGCATGCAGGGGATCTGCTCGTCCCCTGTATACAGCAGAGCCGATCAAATGAGTGCTGCTTCTAGTCTCCTATGGAGACTATAGAAGCAAGCAAAAAGTGAAATTTTTATATATATATATATATATATATATATATATATATATATATATATATATATATATATATATATATATATATATATATATATATATATATATATATATATATATATATATATATATATATAATATATATTAGTGTGTGTGTTTAAATCACCCCCCTTTCGCCCCATTCAAAATAAAATAATTAAAAAAAAACCCCACATACACATATTTGGTATCGCCGCGTTCAGAATTGCCCGATCTATCAATATAAGAAAAGAATTAATCCGATCGGTAAATGGCGTAACGAGAAAAAAATTCTAAACGCCAAAATTACGTTTTTTGGACGCCGCAAAATTGCAATAAAATGCAATAACAGGCGATCAAAACATCGGATCTGCCCCAAAATAGCATCAATAAAAACTTCAGCTCGGTGCGCAAAAAATAAGCCCTCACCCGGGCCCAGATCCCAAAAAATGGAGACGCTACGGGTCTGGTAAAATGGCACCATTTTTTTTTTTTTTACCCAAACTTTGGATTTTTTTTTCACCACTTAAATAAAAAGTAACCTGTACATATTTGGTGTCTACGAACTCGTAATGACCTGGAGAATAATGTTGACAGGTCAGTTTTAGCATTCAGTGAACGTGGTAAAAAAAAAAAAAAAAAAAATACATCTGTGGTATTGCACTTTTTTTGCAATTTCACGGCGCTTGGATTTTTTTTCCCGTACATGATATGGTAAAACTAGTAATGAAGTTGAAAAGTACAACTCGTCCCGCAAAAAATAAGTCCTCACATGGCCATATTGACCAAAAAATAAAAACGCTATGGCTCTGGGAACAAGGGGTGCAAAAAACGAAACCGCAAAAACGGAAAATGCTCCGGTCCTTAAGGGGTTAATATACACATAAAATAAACTGGACATGGGAATGTAATACACAATGTGCGGATATCTAGTGCCAAAGCCTAGATCTCAGGGCACATGACTGCAGGCTGACTCAGGGGTGGACATATCATTGGGGCAATCTGGTGGCCTAGGAGATGAGGGGACCCTCTACCACCTCCAAAGCTGGTGGAATTGTGGTGAGTTATTGCACAGGGACTCTCTTCTGTCTGTGTCCACCACTGAGCTGACCACTATGCTGACATGTGCTTATAAACCCCCAGAACTCACCATATAATTCAACCTGAGCTGTTCACGTCTATTCACACATGCTGAATTTCTTGCACAAATTTCTATGGCCGAAAATCAATTCTATACAATTGTATGGAGATGTTTTAGTATCCAACACATGGATTTCCACCATCTCTATTTAGATGAATGGGAAAGTCGTAGACATTTCAGGGAAAATCTATCAGGCGTGAATTTACCCATAGGGTGGTTTCACATACTAATTTTTTTTTTTTTTTTTTTTTGCCACGCTTTTTTCTAAATGTAGTGTGCTCTTTGTGTTGAATATTTTTTCCTACAAACTTCTCTTTAGGAAGATATATGCAAAATGAAAATAAAACACAGAGGATTAGCCCCATTTTAGACATTCATATCATATCAACCGGTAAATCCACCTCTGGGACCTGTACCTATCCCGAGAATAGGGGTTCCCCCAATCACCATCCCACTTTCTAAAGCAACAGCAATGAATGGCGAGGTGTCCGAACATGCATGGTGTTCTCCATTCAATTCTATGAGCTTTTCAGGCCTCCTCTACATTTTCAGTGTCTGGATGTCAGGGACGACAGTTGCAGATTTTAAAGTTGGCACCTACATCTATCAAACATTTATGGCCTAACCACATTGTTACTGTCATTTCAACAATTTTTGTATAAATCTATAGTACAGGAATATTTAAGAAACTTTGTAATATGCCTAATCAGAGAATTGTTTCTTTCTCCACTTATGAGCTGCTACTTCTCCTCCCCCTTGCTTCATGAATTCACCATCTACAGTGGGTACAGAAAGTATTCAGACCCCTTTCTATTTTCCACTTTGTTTCTTTTCAGCCATTTGGTAAATTCTAAAAAGTTCATTTTTTTTCTCATTAACGTACACTCTGCACCCCATCTTGACTGAAAACCGTCCAAAAATGTAGACATGTTTGCAAATGTATTAAAAAAGAAAAAACTGAACTATCACATGGTTATAAGTATTCAGACCCTTTGCTCAGACACTCATATTTAAGTAACATGCTGTCCATTTCCTTGTGATCCTCCTTGAGATGGTTCTACTTCTTCATTGGAGTCCAGCTGTGTTTAATTAAACTGATAGGACTTGATTTGGAAAGGCACACACCTGTCTATATAAGACCTCACAGCTCACAGTGCATGTCAGAAAAATGAGAATCATGAGCTCAAAGGAACTGCCCAAGGAGCTCAGAGACAGAATTGTGGCAAGGCTCAGATCTGGCCAAGGTTACAGAAGAATTTCTGCATTACTCAAGGTTCCGAAGAGCACAGTGGCCTCCATAATCCTTAAATGGAAGAAGTTTGGGACCACCAGAAGTCTTCCTAGACCTGGCCGTCCAGCCAAACTGAGCAATCGTGGGAGAAGAGCCTTGGTGAGAGAGGTACAGAAGAACCCCAAGATCACTGTGGCTGAGCTCCAGAGATGCAGTAGGGAGATGGAAGAAAGTTCCACAAAGTCAACTATCACTGCAGCCCTCCACCAGTCGGGCCTTTATGGCAGAGTTACCCGACGGAAGCCTCTCCTCAGTGCAAGACATATGAAAGCCCGCATAGAGTTTTCTCAAAAACACATGAAGGACTCATCATAAGCAGCATGTGTGGAGAAAACCAGGCACTGCTCATCACTTGCCCAATACAATCTCAACAGTGAAAAATGGTGGTGGCAGCATCATGCTATGGGGGTGTTTTTCAGCTGCAGGGACAGGACGACTGGTTGCAATAGAAGGAAACATGAATGCGGCCAAGTACAGAGATATCCTGGATGAAAACCTCTTCCAGAGTCCTTTGGACCTCAGACTTGGCCGAAGGTTCACCTTCCAACAAGACAATGACCCTAAGCACACAGCTAAAATTACAAAGGAGTGGCTTCAGAGCCACTCTGTGACCATTCTTGACTGGCCCAGCCAGAGCCCTGACCTAAACCTAATTGAGCATATCTGGAGAGACCTGAAAATGGCTGTCCACCAATGTTCACCATCCAACCTGATGGAACGGGAGAGGATCTGCAAGGGAGAATGGCAGGGGATCCCCAAATCCAGGTGTGAAAAACTTGTTGCATCATTCCCAAGAAGACTCATGGCTGTACTAGCTCAAAAGGGTGCTTCTACTCAGTACTGAGTAAAGGGTCTGAATACTTATGACCATGTGATATTTCAGTTTTTCTTTTTTAATAAATTTGCAAAAATTTCTACATTTGTTTTTTTCAGTCAAGATGGGATGCAGAGTGTACCTTTTTAATGAGAAAAAAAAATGAACTTGTTAAAATTTACCAAATGGCTGCTATGAAACAGAGTGAAAAATTTAAAGGAGTCTGAATACTTTCCGTACCCACTGTACATAGTGAGGTGTCGGGTTACACATCCTATTTTAATGTATAGAGAGAGTGGGGTGGGGGAGTAGTGAGGAGCACTCGTCACAATGAGAGACCAGCAAGCCTATGGCAGGTTGAGCTGCAGCTTCTGGCAAATTTATTTTACTTTAGTGCTGGATTCACAGCCACACAGCTCAGTACTGCTGTATCATGTTCTCTGTGCTACTGCTTAGGTCTGTGCTACAGAGAACAGGAATCCATCTCTGTGTACTGTTTAGGAGACCTCATAGAAGCTGGTCTCTACCCACTAGCTCAGAGAGAACTGAAATTTGAGAGAGCCTGCAGAAGAGAAAACTGTTGAGCAATGCAGGATGCAATAATACCCTGAAATGGTGTTATTACTTATGTACACACACACGAAGTGGAGCTGAAAACTTACGGAGTATGCTTTAAAATTCCTGAGTTCACTGTAGGATAACAATATGATTTTATTGTATCTAACTTTTACAAACCTGAAATAACTGAAACATTTTATATAGTTTAAGACAATTTTTGGCTAATATTTACCTCTAATTTCTCAGACACTGGAAAGATCATCACTATGATCATAATGGAAGCAGTACGATCCCAATAATTGTTTACTACCCAGAATTTACAGTATTTGAGTTTATTTCTGACTGTTTGTATATGCAAATCCTTATACTGCATTTCTGGTAATAAATATTTCTACCTACAGTGTTATAAGAGCTCCAAAGACCAGCATCCTCATTTAGAGATGCCCTTGCCCCTGTGTGGTGTCACTTATGTTCCCAAGGACGGGAGACGTAAGAAGCACGAGCTGCGATTCTGCCTGCCTAATTCAGAGCTGCTTGTGTTGGCTGTACAAAGTCGGGAGCAGGCTGAAGAATGGATGAGGGTAATGGCACTGATGCATAGTTGACGCACTGTATATAAAACAATACAATAATAATGTTAAAAAATAAAAAGATGCACTAAAAAAGTAGTTGTGATTTACAAGTTGATATGATTACACTGGTACTTGTCTCTAGCAGGGCTCACAATCCAGTTGCCCAACCTCAAGATACAGCCGCTTATCTTATTCCTTCATAATTATTCGACCGAGGGTTAAATCCTTATGGATATTCTCCCCTTCTTTGTGGGAGATTCTTACCCACACACTGAGTTTATGGTGGACAAATGCTGTCAGCCAAATGCTCCTTTGGCTGACAGCTATTCTTCCTGACCTCCCTAAACACATGCATCCTCGGCGGTTTATCTTTTGTGAGAACAAAGTATCAGACATGTTGACGTTCAAGATGCCCAATCCTTTTTGTCCCTATACCTCTACAAAAGGATTTGCTGTACGATTAATTCACCTTAGATGGTTGGTGGGTTCAGCCAGAGTTTGTATTTGTATAATGTATATGGCCACCTTTTGTCCACACATCTAAAGCACACTGCGGGTAACAGTGGTTTTTGACGGTTAGCACTCGTACCCATTTTATTTTATGGGGCTATGCACATGTCCTGATAGTGTTTTTTTTTTTTTTTTTTTTCAATCTGAGAGAAAAACTGATCCCACTCTGATCAGAGTCTGACTGAAAAATGGTCATCTGACTATGGTCATCCATAGTGGAATATATATACAAAATATATATATACATCCATTTATGTATAAACATAAGTAAATAATCAGTGCCCAAAACCATCAGCATTGATCCCGGTCATACATTAGAAAGTAAAGTGTGCAATGTGTATAGTGTGGTTGTAAAATATGTATAATTTGTAGTATATTCTGTGGTAAAGCGACTTGCTCTGCTCTTCAGAGGCAGATACAGGACCAGTCCTCCGGGGTTGCTCTCTGGCTTCAGCCCAACACAGCCTGGAGACTTTCCTCTCCAGACCACACACTACCCAGAGCAAATCACTGACAGAGTATTTAACCCTGCTCAGCCACACCCTGAGTGAAGGTAGGGGAATGGCCTCCCACCCTCTTTGCCATTCCCATAAAACCACACCCTTTAAGAAAGTTAACCCCCCAGCACATAACATGCTGGCAGAAATTTAGTAGGTTTCAGTTCACACAGGAGAGCAACATGAGTGACACATACCTCCCCTCCTATATTTTACCAGTGACTGTCACAATACTTATGATGTGCGTAATGTTACAATGGAACTACAGAAGAACCTTCTTAACTTTCATGAAATAAAAGAATAAGTTCTCTTACTTTACCATATGTCTGTATGGTAAACTATGCTCAGAACTCATACATACTGCTCTCTTCCTATAGGTCATCAGAGAGGCCAGCAGCCCAAACACATTGCAGCCCTTGGCTTCCCCAGCACTAAGACATAAACTAGACCTGGATAAGGTAAACCACTCACTTCTATTATGTTTCAGTCTAGATCTGCCAGCAGGACTGGTTTTAGGTCTCATGCAGATATCTGAGCACAGACTGCAATGCACGGACTGTCCGCAGAGCTCCCAACCGGAAAATCCGCTATACTCCTCAATCCCTGCTACAGGGATGCTTCTCTGCCCCTGCTCCTGGTCTTTGTTGACAGGCTGCATCATGACTGCAGCACATGTAACCCCTGCCACCAATCATTTGAGTCAGCAGAAGACAGCTTAACACTGATTATCTGCAGAGGTCATGTGCACTGTGGTCATGATGCTATAGCTGCAGCTTGTCATCACAGACTAGGAACAGTTTTGGAGAGCCGGCTCTGGAGCAAGGGTTGGGAATTCAGCTGATTTTAATAATTTTATTTACAGCGAGACCTTTTGAGTTCAAAAAAATGTATTTATGGAAAACCCCAACTTTGCAGCATGCATGAACTGTGGATAAAAAGCAAAGTCCCTAAAATGCCATATTACAAACCTGCAGGCCCCCCATATGCTGCATTGTGTTACCACTGAGGCACCATAATTTGTCACAGACTCAGTACTTTTTAAAGGACAATACCACCTTTTTAAAGGGGTTTTCCAAGAGTACAAAAACATGGCTGCTTTTAAAAAAACAATAAAACTACAGCACCTCCCTGACCATGGGTTGTGTGTGGTATTGCAGCTCAGCTTGATCCACTTTAATGGGGCTGAGCTGCAATCGCAGACATAACCTTCTCTGCTTTCAGTGAGTAAATACACCATCCCTGACCATTGGTTATCTAATCCTGGACAACCCCTTTAATGCATAATGCAATAGAACATGACACAGTTTATTTTCTCATAGATTCCATGTAAGGCCAGGGACATAGCGAATACTATACTGTTCCGTACAGGACAGATCTGTAAGAAAGGACTGATCCCTTATACATTTATATTAAATATATTGTATATTAAACTAGCGGTGAGAAGTATTAGACTTGTGCAGGTTTTCAGCCACTAGATGCAAAGAAGCATGTCCTTATTTATAGCCAGCAAGCAGTGATGCTACATATCATTTTATTATACAATGATTACCACAAGGAAAGTGCATTCATATAGCGAAAGATTTTATAGATTTGTCTCCTTATTAACTGTCTGCAGAGACTATCCCATGACAAAACCTCTGATTCGGACAGCGCTGCCAATGGAGAAAACAGCTCCCCCAGTGGGAAGGAGAACAGGGACAATGGTAAGTTCTCCTACAGTGATACCGAGCCCAGTAGTGGGGAAAATAAGTATTTTATACACTGTCGATTTTGCAAGTTTTCCCACCTACAAAGAATGGAGAGGTCTGTAATTTTTATGGTAGATATACTTCAACTGTGAGAGACAGAATCTAGAAAAAAATCCAGAAAATCACATTGTATGATTTTTACATAATTAAATTGCATTTTATTGCATAAAATAAGTATTTGATACAATAGAAAAACAGAACTTAACCCCTTAATAACATCTGACGTACTAATACGCGTCTGTGCCCTGGGACTTAAGAGCCAGACCCGTATTAGTACGTCATCGCGATCGCGCCCGCACACAGGCTGTGCGGGCGCGATCGCCGCCGGGTGTCAGCTGATTGTCACAGCTGACACCCGGTACTATGTGCAGGGAGCGGTCACGCACCGCTCCCAGCACATTAACCCCCGCGATGCTGCGATCGAAGTCGATCGAAGTCGATCGCGGCATTGCGGGGGCAAGGGGAGGTGATCGGCGATACTCACCTCCTCTTCCGGCTTCCAGCGCAGTCTGCAAAGGCTTCCCGGGTGTTGCCATGACGACCCGATGTCGTCATGACAACATCCGGGTTACCAGAGAGCAGGAAGATTGCTTGGACATGCGCAGTGCATCTCCAAGCAATCTTCACACTGTGCACTTCTGACAGCCTTCATGGCATAGGGATGGTGCTCCATTCCTGTGCCATGCAGGCGATCAGAAAAAAAAAAGTGAAAGTCCCAGAGTGGGACAAAGTAATAAAGTGTATAAACTGTGTGAAAGTGGAAAAAAAAAAAAAAAAAAATGTGCAAAAATATTATAAAAAAATAAAAAAAATAATACACCAAAAATAAAAATATAATGTACCCATCAATAAATATTACTATAAAAAAAATAAAAAAAAAACAATAAAAGTACACATATTTGGTATCGCCGCGTCCGGAACAACCTGACCTATAAAACTGTCCCACTAGTTAACCCCTTCAGTGAACACGGTAAAAAAAAAAAAAAAAACACCAAGCAAAAAACAATGCTTTATCACCATACCGCCAAACAAAAAGTGGAATAACACGCGATCAAAAAGACGCATATAAATAAAAATGATACCGCTGAAAATGTCATCTCGTCCCGCAAAAAACAAGCCGCCATATAGCTCCATCAGCCGAAAAATAAAAAAGTTATAGCTCTCAGAATAAAGCGATACTAAAAAATATTTTTTTCTATAAAATAGCTTTTATTGTGTATAAGCGCCAAAACATAGAAAAATGATACAAATGTGGTACCGCTGTAAACGTACTGACCCGAAGAGTAAAGCTGCCTCATCAATTTTACCACACGCGGAACAGAATAAAAAAAAAAAAAAAAAAACAATTCCTGAATTGTTGGTTTTTGTTTATTCTGCCTCCCAAAAATCGGAATAGAAAGCGATCAAAAAATGTCACGTGCCTGAAAATGGCACCAATAACAACGTCAAGTCATCCCGCAAAAAACGAGCCGTCACATGACTGTCTGCCAAAATCTGGAAAAATTATAGCTCTCAAAATATGGCGATGCAAAAACTAGATTTTACAAAAAATGCGTCTTTTAGTGTGTGACAGCTGTCAGTCATAAAAACCCCATATGATTCTGGCATTGCTGTAATCACACCGACCCGAAGAATAAAGTCGTCTAATCACTTATACCGCACAAGGAACGGCGTCAAAAATAAACTCTTGAGTTAGGATTGGGCTAGGGTTAGGGCTGGGTTTGGGGCTAGGGTTGTGCTGGGGCTAGGGTTGTGCTGGGGCTAGGGTTGTGCTGGGGCTAGGGCTGGGGTTGGGATTTTTTTCAAAAGTAAGAAAAAAAGATGACGATATGGCGACTAGTGTTGAGAGCAAGTGCTCGCTACTTGAGTTTGCATCGGGTGCTCTGGTATGCATTTAGTATCGTGGGTATTTGAGTGACATGCTCGAGTCTCTGCCCCATATGCTTCGCGGCCAAAAAACTTTACGGGGATTGCCTGCCATGCACGAGCGATCCCCGCATGTTTTTTTTTGGGTGTCTAATAACCGTGAAACATGCGGAGCAGGGACTCGAGCATGTCACTCGAGCACACGCTGTACATGGTGCATACCTGAGTACCCGATGCAAACTCAAGTAGCGAGCACTTGCGCTCAAGAATAATGAAAACTTATTCAATATGATGACCTAATGTAAACAAATAATGTGCCGTACCTCTGGGTTCAAAATGTTCACTATACACCTTAATAAAATCTTTGAGGGGTATAGTTTCCAAAATGGGGACACTTGTGGGGGAGCTCCACTGTTTAGGCACATCACGGGCTCTCCAAACGCGACATGGTGTCCGCTAACAAATTGAATGGAAAATCGGCTCAAATTGTTAGCGGACGCCATGTTGCGTTTGGAGAGCCCCTGTGTGTCCAAACATTGGAGCTCCCCCACAAGTGACCCCATTTTGGAAACTAGACCCCCCAAGGCACCTATCTAGATGCATAGTGAGCACTTAGAACCCCCAGATGCTTCACAAATTGATTCGTAAAAATGAAAAAGTGAAAATAAAACACTTTTTCATTTTTATGAATCAATTTGTGAAGCACCTGGAGTTCCAAGTGCTCACTATGAATCTAGATAGGTGCCTTGGGGGGTCTAGTTTCCAAAATGGGGTCACTTGTGGGGGAGCTCCAATGTTTGGGCACACAGGGACTCTCTAAATGCAACATGGTATCCGCTAACAAATTGAATGGAAAATCGGCTCAAATTGTTAGCGGACACCACATTGCGTTTGGAGAGCCCCTCTGTGCCCAAACTTTGGAGCTCCCCCACAAGTGACCCCATTTTGGAAACTAGACCCCCCAAGGCACCTTTCTAGATGCATAGTGAGCACTTGGAACCCCCAGGTGCTTCACAAATTGATTCGTAAAAATGAAAAAGTGAAAAAAAAAACACTTTTTCATTTTTATGAATCAATTTGTGAAGCACCTGGGGTACCAAGTGCTCACTATGAATCTAGATAGGTGCCTTGGGGGGTCTAGTTTCCAAAATGGGGTCACTTGTGGGGGAGCTCCAATGTTTGGGCACACAGGGACTCTCTAAATGCAACATGGTATCCGCTAACAAATTGAATGGAAAATCGGCTCAAATTGTTAGCGGACACCACATTGCGTTTGGAGAGCCCCTCTGTGCCCAAACTTTGGAGCTCCCCCACAAGTGACCCCATTTTGGAAACTAGACCCCCCAAGGCACCTTTCTAGATGCATAGTGAGCACTTGGAACCCCCAGGTGCTTCACAAATTGATTCGTAAAAATGAAAAAGTGAAAAAAAAAACACTTTTTCATTTTTATGAATCAATTTGTGAAGAACCTGGGGTTCCAAGTGCTCACTATGAATCTAGATAGGTGCCTTGGGGGGTCTAGTTTCCAAAATGGGGTCACTTGTGGGGGAGCTCCAATGTTTGGGCACACAGGGACTCTCCAAATGCAACATGATATCCGCTAACAAATTGTCGGCTCAAATTGTTAGCGGATATCATGTTGCATTTGGAGAGTCCCTGTGTGCCCAAACATTGGAGCTCCCCCACAAGTGACCCCATTTTGGAAACTAGACCCCCCAAGGCACCTATCTAGATGCATAGTGAGCACTTGGAACCCCTAGGTGCTTCACAAATTAATTCGTAAAAATGAAAAAGTGTTTTTTTTTTCACTTTTTCATTATTACGAATCAATTTGTGAAGCACCTGGGGGTTCCAAGTGCTCACTATGCATCTAGAAAGGTGCCTTGGGGGGTCTAGTTTCCAAAATGGGGTCACTTGTGGGGGAGCTCCAAAGTTTGGGCACAGAGGGGCTCTCCAAACGCAATGTGGCGTCCGCTAACAATCTGAGCCGATTTTCCATTCAATTTGTTAGCGGATACCATGTTGCATTTAGAGAGTCCCTGTGTGCCCAAACATTGGAGCTCTCCCACAAGTGACCCCATTTTGGAAACTAGACCCCCCAAGGCACCTATCTAGATGCATAGTGAGCAGTTGGAACCCCCAGGTGCTTCACAAATTGATTCATAAAAATGGAAAAGTGTTTTTTTTTTCACTTTTTCATTGTTACGAATCAATTTGTGAAGCACCTGGGGGTTCCAAGTGCTCACTATGCATCTAGCTAGGTGCCTTGGGGGGTCTAGTTTCCAAAATGGGGTCACTTGTGGGGGAGCTCCAATGTTTGGGCACACAGCAGCTCTCCAAACGCAACATGGTGTCGCTAACAATTTGAGCCAATTTTGCGTTAAATTTGTTAGCGGACACCATGTTGCATTTAGAGAGCCGCTGTGTGCCCAAATATTGGAGCTCCCCCACAAGTGACCCCATTTTGGAAACTAGACCACCCAAGGCACCTATCTAGATGCATAGTGAGCACTTGGAACCCTCAGGTGCTTCACAAATTGATTCATACAAATGAAAAAGTGTTTTTTTTTTCACTTTTTCATTGTTACGAATCAATTTGTGAAGCACCTGGGGGTTCCAAGTGCTCACTATGCATCTAGATAGGTGCCTTGGGGGGTCTAGTTTCCAAAATGGGGTCACTTGTGGGGGAGCTCCAATGTTTGGGCACACAGGGACTCTCTAAATGCAACATGGTGTCCTCTAACAAATTTAACGGAAAATCGGCTCAAATTGTTAGCGACACCATGTTGCGTTTGGAGAGCCGCTGTGTGCCCAAACATTGGAGCTCCCCCACAAGTGACCCCATTTTGGAAACTAGACCCCCCAAGGCACCTATCTAGATGCATTGTGAGCACTTGGAACACTCAGGTGCTTCACAAATTGATTCATAAAAATGAAAAAGTGTTTTTTTTTTTCACTTTTTCATTGTTACGAATCAATTTGTGAAGCACCTGGGGGTTCCAAGTGCTCACTATGCATCTAGAAAGGTGCCTTGGGGGGTCTAGTTTCCAAAATGGGGTCACTTGTGGGGGAGCTCCAAAGTTTGGGCACACATGGGCTCTCCAAACACAACATGGCGTCCGCTAATTATTCAAGCAAATTTTACAATCAAAAAGTCAAATAGCGCTCCTTCCCTTCCGAGCCCTGCCGTGCGCCCAAACAGTATTTTTTCCCCAAATATTGGGTATCTGCGTGCCCAGGGGAAATTGCACAACAAATTTTGGGGTCCATTTTTTCTTGTTACCCCTGTGAAAATAAAAAAAATTGGGTCCAAATTAACATTTTTGTGAAAAAAGTTAAATGTTCATTTTTTTCTTCCACATTCAAAAAATTCCTGTGAAGCACCTGAAGGGTTAATAAAGTTCTTGAATGTGGTTTTGAGCACCTTGAGGGGTGCAGTTTTTAGAATGGTGTCACTTTTGGGTATTTTCTGTCATAAAGACCTCTCAAAGTGACTTCAAATGTGATGTGGTCCCTAAAAAAATGGTTTTGTAAATTTTGTTGGAAAAATGAGAAATCGCTGGTCAACTTTTAACCCTTATAGCTCCCTAACAAAAAAAAATTTTGGTTCCAAAATTGTGCTGATGTAAAGTAGACATGTGGGAAATGTTATTTATTAACTCTTTTGTGTGACATATCGCTCTGATTTCAGGGCTTAAAAATTCAAATTTTGAAAATTGCAAAATTTTCAAAATTTTCGCCAAATTTCCGTTTTTTTCACAAATAAACGCAAGTGATATCGAAGAAATTTTTCCACAATCATGAAGTACAATATGTCACGAAAAAACAATCTCAGAATCAGGGGGATCCGTTGAAGCGTTCGAGAGTAATTACCTCATAAAGTGACAGTGGTCAGAATTGTAAAAATTGGCCCGGTCATTAACGTGCAAACCACCCGCGGGGCTTAAGGGGTTAATATTTGGTACAGAATCCGTTGTTTGCAATTACAGAGGTCAGACATTTCTTGTAGTTCTAGCAAAATCGGCAGTGTATCACTATATATATATAGATAGATAGATAGTACGGACCAAAAGTATGGACACACCTTCTCATTTAAAGATTTTTCTGTATTTTCATGACTATGAAAATCGTACATTCACACTGAAGGCATCAAAGCTATGAATTAACACATGTGGAAATATATTACTGTATTTTCATAGTCATGAAAATACAGAAAAATCTTTAAATGAGGTGTGTCCAAACTTTTGGTCTGTACTGTATATATTAGTGTATGTGCTTTGTATATCATATAGATTTATTTATTTGTGGGATTTCTAATATCTGGTACCTTCTCAATATAAGGTTCACACTTTCTTACAATATTTCAGTGGAAAGGTAATTATATGATTTGCTGAGATGCTTGATAATGCCAAATCTCTCCTATGGGGACCAATATCTTAACAAGTATTCATTCTACTCTAGTAAAATGTCGGAAGACTGGTCTGGCAGAACTAAAGGGTTCTATGAGCCGAGCTGCAGGGAAGAAAATTACTAGGATAATTAGTTTTTCTAAAAAGAAGCAGTCGGCTGAAGAGCATCACACCTCCTCTACTGACGAAGATGTGCCCTGCTGTGGTAAGTGGCAATATGCCAATGCTGGCTTCATTGTGGGTGAAATGGAATATTCCTATTTTTAAAGAGGTTGCCCAGTAAGAACAAACATCACCTATTCATAGGGTAGATGCTGATTGGTGGGTGTCACATAACTGGAACCTCCACCGATTGGCAGATCGGGGAATTTTCATCCCCCACAGGGAACTTTTATAATTTTTACAAAATGGAGCCGTAGCTTGGATGCCCGACTGCTGCTCCATTCATTCTCTACAAGGCTGCCAGAAAAGCCGCTCTCAACAATCCTATAGGGTATGAGTGGAGCAGTGGTTGAGCATGTGCACTGCTGCTCCATTATAATGGAGATAAAAAATCTTCATTCTGCTGATTGGTGCGTGTCCAACCACTGGGACCTGCACTGATCAATAAGTATGGATATGTGATAACCCTATAGTTGTCACAGCTGAGCATTTGCTGCAGTTGTATCCGTCCCATGCAATCTGTTATGACCAACATCAGTAACAACTCTATCTCTTGTCTTAGTACTATCACAGTGGGTATAATGCATCAGCCTGCAGTTCCAGCTACTTGGCTTACAAAGGGAACTTTAATTAATTAACTTTTATTAATATGAAAAAAAAAATGTATTTTCACATGGTTCAAAGGTGAAGGAACAAGCTCATATTTTTCACATTTCATTTAACTAATGCAATTTCTTCTACTTCTTTTGGCCTTTTGTATTTTGGCAGGTAGCAAATATTTCAATGTCAAGCACCAGCATACACAAGCAACTGTATGCATTAACTGAAATTGTAATTGCATTTCTTTGTCCAGTGTTGCGAGGATATAATTTAATTTTCCATTGTTTTTCAGTTTATATATATCATCACATCTTCTGTGCCATCTCCTCTAGGATTCCTGAACGTGCTTGTAAATCAGTGCTGGAAAGAACGCTGGTGCCGGTTAAAGGGACAGACTCTCTACTTCCATAAAGACCGCAATGAGATCCGGACTCATGTGAATTCGATCCCGCTTCGTGGTTGTGAAGTGTCACCAGGATTTGGGCCTCAGCATCCATTTGCTTTCCGGATACTACGGCAAAATCAAGAAATCTCAGTGTTAGAGGTATAGTCCTATTTTGTAGGACTATGTGTGTGTGTGTGTGTGTGTGTGTGTGTGTGTGTGTATTTTTTTTTTCTCCTAAGTGAAGTGTAATAATCTTTATTATATAGTATATAGTGTTGAACTCTAAATTGATTTTCCACAGTTTCCAGATATGTAAATTTGGGAGAGTTAGAACAACTGCATGCACTGTGCTTCACCATGAAATTATTCAGAATTTTTTTGGTAAAATTAACAATTCTCATTATGCTGTACATAATACAACAGTCTTATGTGTTATTATTCACGCTCTTGCAGTCCAGCAGTTCTGAAGAAATGGGTCGATGGTTGGGTCTTCTACTTGCGCAAACCGGTTCCAAAACCAAGCCCGAGGCCTTGCACTATGACTATGTAGATGTGGAAACAATAGCCAATATAGTGACTGCAGTTCGCCATTCATTCATGTGAGTTACTAGGAGGGAAACGCAAATAAAACTGTAAGTTTATGACTAAGGGTCCGTTCACACAGTCCGACCGGCGGCATGGTACGACCACCGATCTGTAAAACTTTACCGATCAGTGATCATGTAATATTCTGTTTTCACAGGCAGACCAATGTAAACAATGGCCATTGAGTGATCTGTAATAGATTACGCAGTGTTACAGTTCTCGGTAGTGCGAGTCCTATTTATACAGGACGATGCACCTCCAAGAACGAGGGTTTTTTTTTTTTTTTTTGCACAGCGCAAAAGACCATTTCACCCAATAAATGAGCATTTTGCTTGATGATCGGATGATCTGCAGCCTGTTTACACTGAAAGATAATTGTGAAACAATCCATTTTAAGAATGCTCATTCACGATTATCTTTCAATGTAAATGCAGCTTTAGGTATTGCTGTACTAAAAGCATATTTTAATTCTCATTTTCAGGTGGGCAAAGTCTTCACACAGTGGAAGTAGTGACAGTCGAGTCTACGATGATGTGGCCTATGAAAAGGTATGGACTGAACTGAACTGTTAAGTTCTCATACAGTGAATACATACCAGAATGTTATAGTACTTGATTGCATTCTCTATAGTGACCAGTAGTGGGAGCCAACATCCTTTTTTTTTTTTTTTTTTTTTCAGATTGAAGACCCAAAACGCTCACAAGGAGGAACACAAGTGAAGCGCCATGCCTCGTCTTGTAGTGAAAAATCCCGCAGGTTGGACCCTGAAGTTAAAGTTAAGCGTCATGCTTCAAGTAAGCGCTACACCTTAAGAGCTAAAATATCAATATTTAAAGCCTTAAGGCCCCCATACACATTAGACTAATGTCGGCCAAACCCACTGATATCAGAAAAATAGTAAGATCACCACAAATAACCTGATATGAAGATAGTGGCTGCGAGTATGATCCCAATCCTCCATAAGATTCACAGGTGAAGACAGCAACAACAGCATCCATAGTAGCAAAAATACATGAATACATCACATAATACAGGGAGATGGCAACGGTTCACATTGTTATTCCAGAAATAAGTTGCTGGCCAACGTATCAGTTGGCAACTTTCTTATAGAGAATACAGGAGTTCTCGGCCGAACGAGTAGCTCCTAAGGATGGGGATGCCAGCTGAGATGGTTGTCATCCGAATGATCATCTGAAGCATTGTTCGGCTGACAGAAATCTATTGTGTATAGCCAGCCTTAGTATGCCAGCGGCTACAATCATATATGCATTTGAGTGCATATATGTTTACGTTTTTCTAGTCATGACATCCACTGAACTCAACAGAAATGAGAACCTCAGGCTTTTCACTGGTAAGGGCTCATTCACTTATTAGTATTTCACTTTTCTGTGCTATCTGGGTTTTTTTCATGGATAGCACTGTGACAGTCTATGGGGCTGTCAGATTTTTGCCTCAAAACAAATGGTGTGCAAAATCACTGAGACCTGTCCGATATTGATCCACATGTCTGATCAAAATCAGAAATGCAAGTCTAAGGGGCAGTGGAAAAAATCAGACCGCACTTAGATGCCATCCGAATGCTGTCCATTTTTCACTGACAGATAGGAGAAGGTGGAGAAACTTTTTTTTTTTTCCCTCATCAGTGAAAAATCCTGATAAACCTCTAACCAAACTCTGATGAAACTTGGTCCTTTTTTGACGTACGTCAAAAACTGACGACTGAATGAGGCCTAGTTTGTAGCAGTCATATACCGAATTTACCACTTGGCACTTTGCTGCCAGTTTTGCATGTATTTTGTTTTTCTAGCCAAAACTAGGAAATGGATCCACAAGACAACGTGCTGAGACTTCAGTTGTATTTAAATTGTACTGCTCCCATTAGCCACAAATCCTGGTTTTGGCTCAAAGACAAAAATTCAATATAGAAGTGGGATTTGAAAAATAATTCTTCTGGAAGGTCTTATTCAATCATAATAATTTACGTAGGAATAAGCAGCAAAAGTACCAAAAAAAAAAAAATTTTTTAGCCAGTTTCCCACATGTTTGTTTTGCATCTATAGTAAATACAGTCCTAAAAAAGTGTTTTGTTTCAGATGCCAACCAGTACAAATATGGTAAAACCAGAGCCGAGGAAGACGCTCGTAAGTTTGTGAAAGAGAAAGAACATCTGGAAAAGGAGAAAGAAGTGATCAGAAACAAAATAGTAGCTTTGAGGAAAGAAAGAAGAGAGCTGAAGGAGATGTTGAAGAATAGCACAGGTGAGATGAGTAATAAATGTGGCAAAAAGCTTCAGAAGTATTCACACATGGCAGATTTTGCTGCCGAATTGTCTGGGCAACGTCCCTTTTTTTCTGGATGGAGAAAATGGAGAACTTCATGTGCTTCTCTCCAAAATAGCTTTATGCAGATATGATTAGCCGTAGCAAAAATTTCTGCAGCAAATCCTTCTGCTTGTGAATCAATGCACCCTTAAAGCCTCCAATACACATTGGATTAAAGGGTTATCCAGGACTATTATGATGTTTTACTATTGGCCTTAAGACCAAAAGGTAAGTAGTTGCTAAAAGAGATAACTTCCTGCCTGTTCAATCTGGCGCCTGCTCAGAACGGTCACTGATCGATCCTGCTAGTGATCCACATTAACAGAGCAGCTCTTCTTCTTCCTGGCTGCTCTGTTGATGGGGCGTGACTGCCGGCATCATGGTTGACAGCTTGCTCCTCGCAGTTAGGCAGCATGGATACCTGGGTGTCAACCAGCATGACATTGGCCCATCCTGCCCCGTCAACAGAGTAGCCTGGAGGAGAAACCGCTGCTCTGTCGACATGTCAGCAGAAGCCGCTGAATTGCTGGCGGGAGAGGTTTGTGACCCCTCTGTGCTGGCAGAGATCGGCGCCAGGCACAACAGGCAGGTAGTTGGGTACTACCTACCTGTTAGTTCTTGGGCCCATAGTAAAAAAAAACAAAAATAGTCCTGTATAACCCCTTAAGGTTATGAATTTCAGCATGGCCAGTTGATCATCTAATGCAGGGGTGGGGAACCTCTGGCACGCGTGCCGTTTACAGCCCTCGATGACCTTTAATCTGGCGCAGATCCCAGGGACCGCAGTGCTTGGGCCGCAGCAGTATTTTGACAGCTGCTGGTCCATAAATTTCTTCTTGTTCTGTGAGTAGTGCACGCGGTGTTCACTACTGAATGCTGAGGCGCGTGCAATGAAAAATTACGTCCTGACACCAGTGGCAGCGCCAGAACGTACTTTGTGGGTGGAGTTAGCGCGCGATTTGTACGCCCTCCGAAGGATGGTATAAGTATCCAAATGGCCCTTGGCAGAAAAAAAAGATTCCCCACCCCTGGTCTAATGAGTAAATTCTACAGAGTAGATTGTACATGATTGGCTGCTACCAAATGAGATTGGCAGTGGTTTTCTCCTCTCACCAATAAAAACACATGAATGTTAGATCAATCCAAACATCCTTCTTCATGGGGGAGTCAGGAGAGACAACAGTTGGCCAAATGATCATTCACCTGATAGCTATCTAAAATGTATGATGGGCTTCTATGAATTGCAATTATATTTATTAGAGAAGCTGCAAAAATTTAAAAAAAGTTTGTAATTGTGAAAAATTACCAGATTTCTTTAATTTCTAAAGAGATATGGTGTTCGTCATATTACCATGCAATGTATTAGGCTCATGGCATTGGCGTAATACGATTACAGGACCAAAGGCCGTGATCAGTATTTGGTCAGTATTTTACATCAGTATTTGTAAAGCAAAACGAGGAGTGGGTGATAAATCCAGAAGTGGTGACGTGTTTCTATTATACTTTCCCCCTGATTGTTCCACTCCTGGTTTTTGCTTACAAATGATGATGTAAAATACGGACCATGTGAACGTGGCCTATGACGGTTTGTGTTCAGGATATTGGCACTGGTGACCGCATTCGCAATCAAATGTTTGGGGAAAAAATTTGTGCAGAATAATAAATGCACAGCTTACTGGCACAAATGCTGCATGGAAAAGCCACAAAATAGCTAAGCTAATTACAATGGCGCTTATTTATGCTTGGACGTATTGGCCAATCCATGGCAGAAATTCTGCTTTCTGGTGCAGGCTTCCTGCAAATTCCACAGCTGACATGCATGTGGCAAACCGATGACATTATCATGCTCTACCTTTAACCCTTTTCCGAAATGGCCAATGTTTTAAATATTTTTACCTTTTACTGTATTTTTTATTACACTTGGGAAGCTAAACCTATGATCATCTGATTGCTTGTACTATACTCAGCAATACCACTATACTGCCTCAGGCTGAGCTTCAACGTTGCTCTTTGATAGCAGTCACGGGGTCTTCAACAGAACCCGGCTGCACAGCTGATCACAGGGCAGCTGAAGGGCGCACACAATGAGGTGCCCCCTTGCTGGGGCGCTGGAAATGACGCTGTCAGATATTCATGGTGGCAGATAGTAGTTGCAGGTGAAGTTCAGCTGAACCCGCGTCTAATAAAGGCAGATCCTGGCTGTGACAAAGCCATTATCTGCTGGGTATAAGCTCCACACACCCACTCTCGACTTGTGCCATACATGTACAGCGGATGTTGGGAAGGGGTTAAAATGTAAGCAAAAAAGACACTCATCAAACCATGCTAATATATACAATATGTACTGTATATAGACCTAGTCCATGCATAAAGAGATGATTATAGATTCACACATGGGTAAAAGCACAGTCCTAGGTTGACTTGTGGACACAGTAGCCTTGAATCACCATATCACTTTTTAATATGCATATATTTTACACTCACTTTCTCATTTGTGTTCAGGAAAGCAACAGCAAGATCTAGAGGCAAGGTTAGCCTTTCTGGAAGAGCAGTGCAAGGACAATGAGAAGAACCGCGTAGATTTAGAGCTACAACTTACAGAAGTGAAGGAGAATCTGAAGAAGTCACTAGCTGGAGGCCCATCACTTGGGTTAACAGTGACAGGAAAAGCGGAGAATCCAGTAAGTATTTCAGATATTAATTTTCATGTGATTATAATGGTCATATATGCGTACAATATCAAATACTATGTAGACAAAGTATTAGGACACAATTAATTCAGGTTATATATTCAGTCTCATTGACAAAAGTGTATAAAATCCAGCCCCTAACCATGAAGTGTGCCTTTGCAAACATTTCTGTAAAAATTAGTCATTCTAAAGCGCTCACTAAATTTCAGTGTCCGCCAGTCCATGAGGTTTCTTGAAGTTGTATTGAAAAGTGGAAGCAATCGCCAAGGCCGCTCCAGAATTCTCTCTACCATGATTTCTTAGGGTCTGGCCTACAAGGAGACATGTTACATGTTTGGTGGCCATGCCCTAGATTGACCTGGTTTTGGTCTAGATTCTATGGTTTAATCGTCTTTCCTTTATTGACTTACAATCTCTCAATTTAAACTTCTTTCTGATGTGTTTTTAGCTGCTAAGCAAACAATTTCTGAGGTGTGGAAGAAACTCTTTGTTCCAGTTCATGAAGTGAAACCCAGACTGGATGGATTTTTAATCAATGAAAAGCTAACCAGTATAATACAGATACTCGTGGCAAATTCACCAAAATCGTATTGCCATGCATCACATATGCTCATCCACAACTTCCAACTGAGGCCTTGGTTTTTATAAGGTTATCCCACAGGCCGTCCTCGCGTTTCTTATTTTCAAAACGCCCCTCTCTTCCTTTTTTCCCCTTTTTTGTTTTTTACTATTCTTTTTTTTTTTCTCCGGCATACTCTTACCTGTTACTTGTCATGACCTTGCTTGCTTTATACTGCTAAAGTAGTCTATGATGACATGTTGCCATTCTCATTGTACATGGATATAAAACCATGTACTTGCTGCTGTACAGTTTGTATTGTGACTTTATGGTTTTCTTTTTTGATGTTCAAAACCAATAGAAATTTTGATTAAGGAAAAGTGGAAGCTCTACAGCAACTCTCCCACGAGTTACGAGTGACTGCTGTTGCGCTTGGTGCATAAAAGTCTCTAATGCTCTGCTGACTACATAACTCCAGAGAGACTAACCTCCTCTGGCATTAACATCAGCACATAAACTGTTCATTGGGACATGGGTTTCCATGGCCGAGCAGTAAGTCTTACATTACCAAGCGTCAGATGGAGTGGTGTAAAGCACGTTGTAAATAGTCTCTGGAGCAGAGGAAATATGGTTTGTGTTGGTTACAAATCACAATTCTCTACCTGGCAATCTAAGTCTGAGTTTGACAAATGCCAGGAGAATGTTACCAGCCAAACTGCACTGTGCCAACTACAGTATAAAGTTTTGTGAAAGAGGGGTAATGCTATGGTTTTTTTTTTTCCAAGGGATGGCCCTGGCCCCTTCTTTCTAGTGGAGAAAAATCTTAATACTTAAGTATGCTAAAACATTTTGGACAACTTAGGCTTCCAACTTTGTGGGAACAGTTTGGGTTTCTTTTCTGTTCTAGAATGACACTGCCCATATACACAAAGCAAGGTCCATAAAGGAATGGTTGGGCTAAGTTGAGTTTAGGGTGCAAGATCTCGAATGTCTCACACAGAGCCCTGACCTCATCTCCTATCTCATATCTTTGGGATTAACTAGAACAGGCCCTCTTATCCAACATCTGTGACTGACCTCACAAATGCTCTTCTGGATGAATGGGCAAAAATTTCCAGACACCCTTCAAAATTTATTGATTTATTCAGCCATCATATGCCTTTAATGGCTGTTAACCTGTTCAATCACACTGTCAATCTGTCACAGCAGTATTTAACACCCGTCGGCATGGAGCACGTCATTGCACACTCCCATCGGCACACCTGTGACCTGATTGTGGGGCGCCAACGGGTTGTCGTGACAGCCGGGGGTCTGCTGGTGACCCCCATGCCTGTCATTATGATCCTCCTGTGAATGCCTAGCAGATTGTAATTTCTGCTATACATATCAGTGCTGATGCACTACTATGTATAGCACGAGCAGTCGGATGATAGCAGCTTCAGGTCCCCTAAGGGGACTATTAAATACAGTGAAAAGTTAAACACAAGTTTTGAAAACTATGAAAAAAATAAAAAAAAAGTTCAAATCACCCCAATTTCCCTATTGAAACTAAAACAATAAATACACAATTGGTATCGCTACGTTCAGAAATGTTTGATCTATCAAAATATAAAATAAATTATTCTGATCAGTAAATGGCGTAATGGAAAAAAAAAATTAAAAGGCCAGAATTGCCTTTTTTGTCTGAACAGGGACGTTACTGACATCACCACTCTTCAGAGGCCGGCCTGACCCGGCGCCTCTGAGGAGCGGTAACGTCACTGCTCTTTAGACGTTCCTGATCACTCTGGACTATGTTGTATTTGGCGGACCTGCATGGGAAGTTTTTATTTTTATTTTTTTAAATAAATTGGTGAACGAGGGATAATTTTGGGGATATTTATTTGAATAAAGTATTTTTTGTGTGTGTTTTTCTTACCGGGTTAGTAATGGGGGTTTCTGATGGAGAGATGTCTATTACTAATACCAGGGCTTGATGTCAGCTGTGTTTTTGGACACTACACAGCTGACATAAACCCCATTACCTCAATTGCCACTGCACCAGGGCATTGGGAAGAGCCAAGGCAAAGCGGCAGAATTGGTGCATCTTATGTAATGCGCCACTTCTGGGACAGCTGCTGGCTGGTACTTTTATCCTCCGAAGGGCCTAATAACCATAGACCTTCCAATCCTGATATCAGCTCACAGCTGTCTGCTTTACGTTTACTGGTTACAAAAAGTGGGAGGACCCCACGTCGTTTTTTGTTTCCATTTATTTAATAGTAAAAAGCGGTCCAATAAGCTCCAGAGGGTGCAATTTTATAATATGTTGGGGGGTTTTGCAATTATATTTCTATATGTCAGTCGGTCTGTTTTATATGTCTGTCTATCTAATTTTATCTATCTCTATAGCATTCATTACTGTCTGAAAACGCGGCGGGAATAGTGCAGAAATTTCCCCATCCAAACACTTAATGTGTGCACATAGCCTTACTGTAAAGAACACTAATACTAACCTTAGCTTTTTATGCAAATGTAATTAAAATTCACTTTTTTTTTTTTTTCTTCTGCAGGCATCAAAAACCCAACAAGAAAGTGAACGTCCTGTGCCTGTCAACAGTGCTGCAGAGTTGAGACACAGAGCCCCATCTATAGTGACGACCAATAAAGGGAAGGTGCTCCAAAAGGCTAAGGTATGTTCCACTTACAATAAATTGAGAGGGGCAGTCACAGATCTGAAGGGTCCCTCGGCAGCACCTGGATATATTCTCTGCATAAAGACAACTATACTAATATCACTGTTCATTCTCTGCAATCCTAATGTGTCACTGTTGTATTTCAGGAGTGGGAAATGAAGAAATCATAAAGCACTAATATCTTCTATGTGGAAAACCGTTCTGGTGAACATGAAGCATTTGTGAAATGTATGTGCCTTCTCAGAGTAAAACTGCAGCGATGGATAAAGACAAAGACTGAACACTGGACTAACATGATGACAAGCGGATCTGGCTTCATCATATACGTTCTGAAAGATGTACAATATCAGAGAAAATGAGATTTAATTTCAAGAAATACATGGAAATACATGGAACATCAACTCCTCGTAATATAGAGTCCAGTAGTGAAAGTTGTGGCTTGGAAGTATAAGCCCTTAATGATCAAAGCAAGTGAATGAATTTGGATTTTAAAGCAGAAAAAGAAGTGGAAACCTGAAAATCGATATTACAAACTATACTAAAAAAATATTCAGTTAGGTCTATGCTGTGCATACAGGACATAGCCTCTCTACTGTGAATGTCTAACCGTTTTCTCTTACACTAATTGTAAAAAACTGGCTACAGAAGGATGAGAGTTGTACACTGGGTAGTCTCTTGTAGATTTGCTATGTAAAGTACAAACTATAAGAATATAATTGCAAGACCAGGCTGTCAGTCGTTCTACATGGCATCTACCTACTGAGCCAATCCTCATTTGCATCCCGAACACTGGCAGTGGTATTAAGAAAGTCTGCCTTGGCAAGATCATTTGTTGTGTAGACATGTTCATTTCCTCAGACCAACCCCAATAAAGAACACTCTTGCATATAGATATGTACATTTCTGATTTATCTTTTAATTGTGCATATTAAGTGCCTCTGAAAATGTATTGGAAGGGAGTTGTAAAAACTAATGTAAAAACGCTGTTTTCATTTTCCAGGGTGCTTTAATAAAATGGCAGTTGTGAAACAAAACTATTGACACCATTGTATTGTAGCCTATCACTAGGATACGCCATAAAGGGACCCAGATACTTTGAATATCTGTTTGTTCGACCGGCAGCTATCTCTCCCTACTCCTCCATACATAGCGCTGCTGAACTCCTCCATACATAGCGCTGCTGAACTCCTCCATACATAGCGCTGCTGAACTCCTCCATACATAGCGCTGCTGAACTCCTCCATACATAGCGCTGCTGAACTCCTCCATACATAGCACTGCTGAACTTCTCTGGTGGCGGATTATCTCCCGGAGAACGAAAGGATTAGCAGTCCAAAATTGAACATGCCGGACCCATATTTGCCCAGACAGGAGAGTTGAGAGTCCTCCATCTATAAATTACTGTCAGATGATATCACTGGGTTCAGATGACTTTTAATTAATATGTATCTAATGTGTATGGTGCCTATGGGTTGAGGATCAACCTCCTGAGATCCTTTGGAATAAAGAACTATAGGATCTGTTGCTGCTTCCTCACAGTAACACTAACCACTATCCACCATACAATGAACTATAACACAGCACCATTTTATAACTGAGCTCCCTATACAAGGTGTGGCTAAGTGTCGCTGTGTAGGTAAAATCTGCGAGGTAGCCACAAGTACTGTAGCCCTTTAATTAAGTTGGAGTCATAAGACTCCAAATTGTAAGTTAGTGATCGCATAACATACAGATTTAAGCTGCATTCACACATGCGTGTAGTGTCAGTGTGCTGCTGGATTTTTTATTGGAGTGCATACATAACCATTGAGTGTGCTATTCTGAAGCTCAAAATTGGATCAGAATAAGACATGCTCTGAGTTTCATGGATCTCATTCTCAGATTCATTATTTTAACGGATGTCTAAATAGATCCGTTTAACTCACTTGATCCTATAGAAAATCTGACAGCACTCGGACATTTCATATGGATGTGTGAATGGAGCCTTAGCAACACTTTCTATGGTAGTAAACCGCTTTAATTTGTACTTTTATTTTATAAAGCGCATGGTATACATTGTTTTGCAAGTTTATTCTCACTCAAGAGGGTAATTCGGTTTGATTCATGTTAAAATCTCAAAAAGATAATTATCGATTTGTGATGGCAGCCGGGGAAAGTGATATGATTTCTCATCATAAGGTATAGAATAGTGTGAAGCCCATTTTTTCTGCATATTGTGCCACTGTTGTACAAAGAGCTCTATGCACTTTATGAGTCTTCCAAATGTTTTTCAATAAAAGGACAATGTACACAATTCCTCTGGGCTTTTATTTTCTAATTGTATTTCTATGCAACAGTTGATGACCATTACATGCTCAGTTATAAATACATAAGTCATATATTGGATTGCTGATTTTTTTTTGAGAAAAAGCAATACATTTATGTGACACAATTTTTAGCCCAAATATACACGGCTCAAAAAAATAAAGGGAACACTCAAATAACACATCCTAGATCTGAATGAATGAAATATTCTCATTGAATACTTTGTTCTGTACAAAGTTGAATGTGCTGACAACAAAATCACACAAACATTATCAATGGAAATCAAATTTATTAACCAATGGAGGCCTGGATTTGGAGGCACCCCCCCAAAATTAAAGTGGAAAAACACACTACAGGCTGATGCAGCTTCGATGTAATGTCCTTAAAACAAGTCAAAATGAGGCTCAGTATTGTGTGTGGCCTCCACGTGCCGGTATGACCTCCCTACAACTCCTGGGCATGCTCCTGATGAGGTTGCGGATGGTCTCTTGTGGGATCCCCCCCCCCCACACCTGGACTAAAGCATCTGACTCGCCCAGGGGGAATATAGGGGACTCTGTACCCGGGCCTTTACCTTCTTGGGATGTCACGGCGGTCAGCTCCCGGGCCCGTACCCTGGAGTCACTCTTTAAAAGGGGGATTGTTAACAGTTCTGTCTCGTGGCGCCACCTGTGGCTCTTGGTAATGGGTACCAGCGCTGCTGCAGACCTCCAGGGGTGATGGGATGGCAGCTGGGATGTTTCTGCTCCCCACAGGCAGAGTGGACCCCCGGGGCAGGGTTGATGGAAGGAATGCAGGGGAGAGGTGACCCAGCCGGGCCAGGGGAGAATAACAGACACGCACACAGGGGGTTCGCTTCAGTACCTTTACTGGTGTAGATGGCAGGTACGGTCCAGAGTACTTGGTAGGAAGGGTGCACTTCTGGACTCTCCCCAGTGAGCGGGTATAAGGCCTCCTAATCTCTTTCTTCCTCTCACTCTGAAGCTTCTGACCAGCATGAAACTAGGCCTAGCTTCTGTACTCTTTCCCTTTCCTCACCTGTATGCTTGGTGGTAAGAACTTTCTTCTGGCTACCACTATCCCTGGACGCTGGGGCCTTCGTGGTTCCTAGTTCTTTAGATGATTGTAACTTCAGGTTGACCAGGGGCCTAGAATCCTCCTGGTATACCGGTTGTCCCTACTGGGCGCAGAGGACCCTGTAGGCGCGGCCCCGGTGTCCGGCTTGTGTTCTGGGGTGAGCCTAGGATGCTCCTCTGCCCCCATAACTCCTCACACTCTTCTCCTTGCCTCTGGCCCCGCTCTAGGCCCCAAGGCTTCAGCATGTGCTTTAGACCCTGGCTGGCCCTCAGCACAGCAGCTCACATGCTGCTTCTTCACTGATCTCAGTGCCAGCACACTCTGACTCTAACTCCACCTTCCAGTCTAAATATATCCCTAACAGGGCTACCTCTGGTGGTATGAGGTGGAAGGGTGGAGGTGTCTGTTATGTAATGAGGGCCTCTTGTGGAGAAGTCCATCCATGCACCCTTTTGGGTCCTGTGGTACCTGTAATAGCAGGGTGCCACACATCCGCCAACTCCTGGACAGTCTGTGGAGCATCATGACGTTGGTGGATTGAGCGAGATGTCACAGATGTGCTCAATCGGATTCAGGTCTGGGGAACAGGCTGGTCAGTCCATAGCTTCAATACCTTCATCCTGCAGGAACTGCTGTCACACTCCAGCCACATGAGGTCTGGCATTGTCCTGCATTACATACGTCACACGTCACCCACTGCACATATAGGTAGAGGGAAAATAGAGTATAGACAGTATTGTATTAAAATAAATCTTTTATTAAATTCATTAAAAGAAAAACCACATTAAAATTAAGCAGGAGAAAAATTATTCAGCACCAGAATTCAAATACAGGTCTCAATCCTATAGAATAAATTAACACGAATAGATTTATATATTACTGATGCAGGAGATAAATTCAATAAATCATTGAGTCTGAATCTTATACTCATAAAGTACAACTGTTCATAAAGTGTCTAGTGCCATTAGCTGTAATAGACTTTCAAATCTCAGAATAAAATCAATAATTTATCTCAAGTCATACTTATGGAGTGCGACTGACAGGAAAGTGTCTAGTGCTAGCAGCTGGCCTGCTGGAGGTCATTTTGCAGGGCTCTGGCAGTGCTCCTCCTGTTCCTCCTTGCAAAGAGGAGGAGGTAGCAGTCCTGCTGCTGGGTTGTTGCCCTCCTACGGCCCCCTCCACGTCTCCTGGTATCAGCTCCATGCTCTGGACACTACACTGACAGACACAGCTACCCTTCTTGCAACAGCTCGCACTGATGTACCATCCTAGATGAACTGCACTACCCGAGCAACTTCTGTGGGTTGTACTGTAGACACCGCCTCATGCTACTGTACCTCTAGGGGTGAGAGCAATGGCAAAATGAAAAAGTGGCCAAAACAACAGCCAAAAAAGATGAGAACAGAGAAATGGTCTGTGGTCACCACCTGCAGAACCACTCCTTTATAAGGGGGTATCTTGCTAATTGCCTATCATTTCTACCAGTTGTCTGTTCCATTTGCACAACAGCAGGATAAATTGATTCACAATCAGTGTTGCTTCATAACTGGACAGGTAGATTTCACAGAAGTGTTATTGACTTGGAGTTACATTGTGTTGTTTAAGTGTTCCCTTTATTTTTTGAGCAGTATACATTACTTCATTGCTGGTGCTGTCAAATTCATCGGCTTCAAACAGCTGCCCAAGGAGTATGGCCACCTCAAGGGTACAAACTTACAGGGGCTGCCATGTGGCCACTTTACAGATGAATAGCACGTGGCCTTCCAAGCTGTCAGTTTTTTAATAGATCTTCAAAAACGGAATGCATTTGTTATTGGCCACAATCAACTTCAATGCATTGGAAAACAGCAATGGTTTGCTTGGCCTTGTGGTTTCAGCACCGCTATGGGAATATCTCAGCTATCCTGGCAGCAGTCACAGATGCTCATTCCCTAAAGGTGGCCATAAAATATGATAGCGGACGGCCAAGCGCTCATTTTGTTAGCAGATGTCTCTCCAGACTGTCATGTGTTTTCAAAGAGGAGGCCAGAGAAAGCCTCTGCCAATCTGCTCTGGCAGCAGCTTATTTCCTGAAGAACTGAAAGGTTGTGCATTAAATTCAAACTGCCCAACACTTATCACCCCCAACATTATCAGTGGACTGTCAACTAATTACCACCTTACCGGAGATCTACACAAGATTTTTTTCTTTTTTGCATAGATGATTATTTGATCAACTATCTTTTGGGAAAAAAAAAACAGCTTCAATGCAAGGCTTGAATTTTCAATATGGATAGACTCCATGCACTCACAAATGAAAACTTTCTAGAAGGCTAGTCAGTATTTTTCAAAGATGCATCTGATCCATCTATATAATTTGACCATTATGATTGAGAGCAAGCACCAATTTTAACAATTTATATATTTTTATATCCATTTTAATCTATTAAAAAATTTAGAGGATCAGGTTGAAAGACGTTGCCATCCTTTTGGACCTTAAATGGCCATTTTGTATGTGCAAATAATTTTATGGCTAACTGCATTATTACATGTATGTTTAAAGGGAACCGGTTTCCATGAAAATGTAGTCCTATCTACAGGTGGCATGTTATAGAGCAGGGGGAGAAGAGCAGATTGATTGTATACTATTGTGAGAAAAGATTCCGTATAATTAGTGATCTAATTCTCTTCTTTCTGGGATTTTGGGTCCAGTGGGCGGTTCTATCAGTGACTGACAGCTATGCCTGTATGCACTTTTATACATAGAAAGCTGTCAATCACTGATAGAACCGCTCACTGGACCCAATTCCCAGAAAGAGTAAAGGATTAAATCACAGGTGATACTGAATCTTTTCTCTCAAAATTAAATATCAATCTACTCCTTTCCTCCTGCTCTAGAACATGGTGCCTGCAGATTGGATGGCATTTTCATGGTGACAGGTTCCCTCTAATATGGCACCCACCGAAATTATGAGTCAACACAGAATGCCAATATGCTCACCCCAGAGGTGCATGACGTCTACATAATATGGAACTATAATGACTGTGTCCCACCATATAGGGTCCATACACATGGCTCTGCCACGTTTGTAAGGATTTTTATCAAATGGTATGCACAAGGCATAATGTGGAGAAAAATATTTGCTTCTTCTAGACTTTAGACTCCATTATCTCTTATGTAATTATTGCAGTGTGTGTTAAATCAAACCTCTACTCCATCTGATCTCACCCATGCAAACATGCCTAAGGGTTTTATTGTTTACTGCCCTTTGTAGATCACAGTTTCGATGTAATGTGAATGGTTTCTTGTTAAGCCCTGTAAGATCAGTATCTTGTCAGCTACATGCGGTGATAAGTAAAAGGTACTATTGTGTCATACTCTTTCCAGACAGTAGTGTGTACACTTCCAGGTAAGGCCACATAGTTCAGCTCCACCAGAGACAGAAAAGATTGAGGAGATACCAGTCTGTCTCCTCCAGTACCAAATTCTCTTCATTGAAAATCGCACTCTTTCCGGCCAACTCTTTACGATGCTTTAGCCCTTATTATGGAATAAAAATTGTCATTACTGCTGGTCATCAATGGAAACATGTGTAATTCATCAGGACACGTCACCACTTCTGTATTTATCACCCATTCCTGGTTTTGGCCTTCACATACGGAGGTAAAATACTCACCAAATACTCCATGTGCACATGGCCTAACACTTTAACAAGCAGTTTACCTACACCTATGAAAAAGGAAACTCATTTTGTAAATCAAACTTGTACATATTTCCTCACATCGTTTTACAGTACATGTCCAAAAGTTATTTCTGTTTTTGGATCTGCTTGGGATAACAGAAACAGATACAGTATATAAAATGTTGCAATACAGAATCTCTTCATCTGAATAGTGATGGAAATGTCCTAAAATATCTTTTGTTTGACTACGTTTTTATAGCTCGATCAAAAACGTGATTTGCATAACTTTTTTGCCCTACCCCAAAAAAATAGATAGCAACTGGATCATTTTCTTTAACATTGAAGTCTATAGGAAACATTATAACGGATGGTCATCTATTGTGAAATCTGTTAACTGATCTGTGTTGTTTTTTTTTTTTTAAGCACTGAACATGCCCAGAACGTGCCCAGAACGCTAGAGATCATGGGCAGCACGGTGGCTCAGTGGTTAGCACTGCAGCCTTGCAGCCTTGGGGTCCTGGGTTCAAATCCCACAAAGGATTCAAATCCCTGCAAGGAGTTTGTATGTTCTCCCCATGTTTGCATGGGTTTCCTCTGGGCTCTCCAGTTTCCTTCCACATTCCAAAGACAGACTGATAGGGAATTTACATTGTGAGCTCCGATGGGGACAGTGCTAATAATGTCTGTAAAGCACTGTGTAATTAATGGCACTATATAAGTGAGTAAAATAAAAGTGATAAGAAACATCTCTAATAATGATAGACCCTTTACAAACAGAACAAATATGTGCATTTGCTTTTTTTTCTCCAACTTGTTATGGATCCATTTTTTTTTTTTTTTTTTAAATTGGATCTTTTACAAACGGATTTCAACTGGACATGTGAACAGAGCCTAACAAGCTATATTGTTAAAGAATAACTATATTTTGTATTTTGTAAGCACGTTTAGTGCTTGTAGATTGGTGTGGGTCTAGGTCTTGAGACCCCCGCCAGTCACTCAAAAGAAGTATGCAGCTTGGGAGGAAGGAGCACACAGCTTTTCGCTAAATGAGTGCGCAGGGCGCAGAGTAATATAATTTTTAAGGTTGAAGGAAGACTAAGTCCATCTAGTTCAGCCCATAGACTAACATGTTGATCCAGAGGAAGGCAAAAAAAAACATGTGGCAAACACTAAGCTCCATATTGGGGAAAAAAATTCCTTCCTGACTCCACATACGACAATCAGACCAGTTCCCTGGATCAACGCCCTATCAAGGAATCTAGTATATATAACCTGTAATATTATACTTTTCAAGAAAGGCTTCCATGCCCTTCTTAAATTTTAACAGTGAATCACTCATTACAACATCATGCGGCAGAGAGTTCCATAGTCTCACTGCTCTTACAGTAAAGAATCCCCGTCTGTGATTATGATTAAACCTTCTTTCATCCAGACGTAGAAGATGCCCCCTTGTCCCCGTCTCAGGCCTCAGAGTAAAAAGATCAGTAGAAAGGTCTTTGTACTGTCCCCTCATATACTTGTACATAGTAATAAGATCACCCCTAAGCCTTCTTTTTTCCACACTAAATAACCCCAAGTGTAATAACCTGTCTTGGTATTGCAGACCCCCCAGTCCTCTAATAACCTTGGTCGCTCTTCTCTGCACCCGCTCTAGTTCAGCTTTGTCTTATACACCGGAGACCAGAACTGTACACAGTATTCTAAGTGTGGTCGCACTAGTGACTTGTTTTAAGATAAAATTATGTTCTCTTCATGAGCATCTATGCCTCTTTTAATGCATCCCATTATTTTATTTGCCTTTGTAGCAGCTGCCTGACAATGGCCACCAAACGTTAGCTTGTCGTCCACAAATACACCCAGGTCTTTTTCAGTGACAGTTTTGCCCAGTGTTTTACAATTAAGCATATAATTATACATTTTATTTCCTCTGCCCAAGTGCATTAACTTACATTTATCCCCATTAAAGCTCATTTGCCATTTATCAGCCCAAGCTTCTAGTTTACATAGATCCTCCTGTAATACAACCCCTGGCAAAAATTATGGAATCACCGGGCTCGGAGGATGTTCATTCAGTTGTTTAATGTTGTTGAAAAAAAGCAGATCACAGACATGGCACAAAACTAAAGTAATTTCAAATGGCAACTTTAGGGCTTTAAGAAACACTAAAAGAAATCAAGATTAAAAATGTGGTACTCAGTAAGGGTAATTTTCAGACCAAGCAGAGGGAAAAAATTATGGAATCACTCAATTATGAGTTAAAAATGATGGAATCATGAAGAACAAACACACAAAAGAACACTCCAATACATCACTAGTATTTTGTTGCACCACCTCTGGCTTTAATAACAGCTTGCAGTCTCTTAATGAGTGACAAACAGTAAGGTTTGAGCCTTGTCATGGACCATTTTCTTCAACTTCCACCAAAGATTTTCAATTGGATTGAGATCCGGACTATTTGCAGGCCGTGACATTGACCTTATGTGTCTTCTTTCAAGGAATGTTTTCACAGTTTTTGCTCTATGGTAGGATGCATTATCATCTTGAAAAATGATGTCATCATCCCCAAACATCCTTTCAATTGATGGGATAGGAAAACTGTCCAAAATATTAATGTAAACTTGGGCATTTATTGAAGATGTAATGACAGCCATCTCCCCAGTGCCTTTACCTGACATGCAGCTGTGGCACCCCAGGGGTCCGGCTGCCACAGTGACATTGCCTCCCTCACAAGAGGTGATGCCATGCCTGGAAGCAAGCAGGGGTCTCCTAATCAGGTTTTACTAAGCATGCAACACTTTCCTGGCTCCAGACCAGCAAGGGGAGTTCCTCCCCTTTGCAACTGGGATCTGGAGGCGGGGTTAGTTAGTCTTAGTGTGAGGAGTTGAAGTCAGGACGTCGAAGAGAGAGGAGCTGGGGACTGGAGCTGCGCAGCATCTCACCCCAGAAGGAACCAACACAGAAGAACCAGACACCGGAGTCCGAGGCTGTGGGGCACTGAAGGCCCAGCAGCAGAAATCGGGGAGCAGGAGACTGCAGGTCTCCTGGCCCCATCAGATGTCCATAGGCTCAGCAGCACAGAGGGCCCAGCACCGCCACGTGGGAGCGACGCACCAGCAAGGACCGAGCTGCCTGCCATACGAGTGAGCACAGAAACGTTGCACTCAGGGACGAGGGCCACTGCACAGCTACAAGCAGCAGGGCCAAAGAGTTTAGTGGAAAGGGAAGGCCTCCAACTTCACCTGGCAAGGAGGATTCTTTACTTGCTTCCAGGCTGCCCGGACTTCCACTTCTAGCCAGTACCCTAGTCCCGGCTTGTCTAATCACCAGTAAAGCTAAGAGGAATCCGCCATTAAGTTGTGGACTGATTATTGCTGCACCATCAACCCCTGTACTACAACGCCCAGCATAACCCATAACATCTACACTGCCCTGGAGCTAAGCTCTACCTGTGGAGAGCCACACCATCCCTGCTGCAGTAACATCAGCTCTAGAGGACCTGCTCCGCAGCGGCGGCTCCCTTAGCCGCATGCCACAGGTGGCGTCACGAACTTTATACAATCATTATAAATCCCCTATCAATAACCCCTTTTTTGTTGACTGCCCTGGGTCACGGACCGGGTGGCTGCCACTGTGACATCCCCCAGCATCTACCGGCCCGGCACCGGGTACCCCACGGCCCAGGGGGCGCGTCAACTTGGCGTCACGAACAGGATTCACGAAGCCCGATATAACCGGGTCCTGTGTGCCATAGACTTTATTGAACTGTGTTATCACGTGGTTTGCCGCCTGCCGAGGGGGAAGAAAGAAGCCCCGATCCGGAACTGCCGGGTAAGAGATCCTTCCGCCTGCAGAGCAGCATACTGGTACGTCAGGAGACGCCCAGGACCTGGCTGAGGTTCACTAGGGGAGAGGAAGATGCCCAACATGGAGGAGGGTTCAGCCGCAGGTGCGGCCGCTGCCACTGTAATGCCGTTATCAATGCCATACATACTGGGGGCGGCGTGGTTGCCCCAGTACTCAGGAGAGTCGCACACCCTGAACAACTTTGAGGAGAGACTGCGCAGTTTGTTTAAAGTGTATCCCCAGTCGGAGGAGCAGAAAGTCGGCATCCTCATAGGCCAGCTAGTCGGTGCAGCCCAGAGAGAAGTGAAGTCCTGGCCGGGCAGAGACAAAGGCACTGTAAAAGAAATACTGGCCCGATTGAAGGATACCTTTGACACCCGCACTGCAGCAGAAATTAAGATGAAGTTCTACGGGTGCAAACAAAGGATGCAGGACAGTGTACGGGACTATGCTCTAAACCTGCAGGAGGCGCTGCGGGCTATCAAACAGGTAGACCCCGACAGTGTGCGAGATGAGGACAGATTGCTAACTGAGCAGTTTATTGAGGGGCTCCTGTCCAGCGCTCACAGGACACAGCTGCGCATTATGGCTCTGCAAAACCCTGATCTGGACTTTGTGCAATTTAAAGACAGAGCCATCCGGGTGCTGCGATATTCAACACCAGGCGGCGCTGCATCCCTCCGGCGCCCAGCTATCAAATACCACCAGGAGGTGGCGTCCTTTTCCCCAGAACCTGTGGAAGCTGACTCACAGACTCTAGACAATGACCTGTCTGCAGACCTACGCCTTCAGGTCCAGGAGCTGACCAAAAGTGTGGCTGCGTTAACCAAGACCGTGCAGGCCATGCAAGTGTCTCCAAAGGAAAATATCCAGCTGGCTTCCAGTCCAGATGACGTCCCATGGCGACGACAGAGAAGAATTCCACCGATCAGAGGGAGGAACAGCAATCACTACGACCAGGACAGACAACCCATCTGCCGCCGCTGTCAAAAGTCGGGACACTACGCAAGATTCTGCAATTTAAACGAGCAACACCTGGGGCAGAGGGCCAACCCCCAGGAGTAAGACGACCAGGCCCACAAAGTTGGCGAGATAAGTACGTGGGAGGTCGGCCGTCCTACCTGTCGTGCTTGATGGCATCCCAATGAACGCGTTGCTGGACACTGGGTCCCAGGTGACCACGATGCCATATATCCTTTAGAATAAATACTGGACTGATTCAGACATTACCCGCCGTCCAGATGAACATCTTAGTATCTATGCCAGTAATGGTCAGCCCTTGCCTCAGGTGGGGTATAAAGAGGAGACCATAAAAGTTGGCAAAGTAGAATTGCCATCACACGGAATGATTATTGTTGATATTGATCGCCGAGAAAGTTATCCCATGATAACCTTAGGCACCAATGTGATAGAAAATTGTCTTGGAGAAATTATTCTTTTGTTGCAACAGGTCGCAGAGACTTCCAGTTCCAGTCAGCAGCGAGTTCTGCAGAAGGAAATCAGAGCCCTGATGAAAAGACAACAGGTAGAGCTGTCTGGTGGAGAAGTTGGCAGTGTCAGGATGAGTGATCCATTCCCCATTGCAATGCCCCCTAGGACTGAAATGTTAATATGGTGTCGGGCAGCAATCGGTCTCAGGGGTCAAGATTATCAGGCCCTGGTAGAACCCGTGTACTCTGACAGTAGGCCCACCATCTTGACAGCCAGGGGGGTAGTCGATGTCCGCAAGGGGAGAGTACCGATACGCATCCTGAATTGTGGGGAAAAAGAGGTCCAGTTGCCCCGGTATTCTACCCTTGCTAAGCTGTTCACTGTCAGTAACAACGCAATAAAAACAGTGGAATCCTTGCCTCCATCCAAACCGGCAGAGGATAATGGCTCCAAAGGACATGTGGAGGATTGGTGTCAGAAGTTATAAGTGGGCACTGACTCCACCCCTTTGCACCAAAAGCATGGAGTATACTGGGTGGTCCAAGAGTATGAGCGGGTCTTCAGTAAACACCCATTAGATTTTGGGCAGGTAAAAGGGGTCCAACATCATATCCCCACTGGAGATCATCCACCCATTAAAGAGAGGTACCGGCCTGTACCCCCAGCTCACTATCAATGTGCCAAAGGAATGTTACACTAGATGAAGGAGGCTGGGGTGATAAGAAATAGTTGTAGCCCCTGGGCAGCTCCATTACTTCTCGTTAGAAAGAAGGATGGTACAATGAGGATGTGTGTTGATTACAGGCAAATTAACCGCATTACACATAAGGATGCCTACCCATTACCCAGAATTGAGGAGTCATTAGCTGCACTAAGATCTGCTAATTATTTCTCCACTTTGGATCTCACCAGTGGGTACTGGCAGGTTCCTGTGGCAGAGGCGGACAAAGAAAAGACTGCGTTTACAACACCAATGGGCCTCAGCGAGTTCAACTGCATGCCATTCGGGCTCTGCAATTCCCCAGGAACCTTCCAGCGGTTAATGGAGTGCTGCCTAGGACACAAGAATTTCAAAACTGTCCTGCTGTACCTGGACGACGTAATTGTCTACTCGAAGACATATGAAGACCACCTGGAGCACCTGGCCGAGGTGTTTGAAGCCCTATCTGGTTTTGGCCTGAAGGTAAAGCCGTCCAAGTGCCACCTGTTGAAGCCCAAGGTGCAGTACCTAGGTCATGTGGTAAGCGCCGAAGGTGTAACGCCAGAACCTGAAAAAGTCACCGTAATCAAGGACTGTCCAAGACCCTCCACTATCAAGGAAGTGCGGCAGTTCCTCGGGCTGGTAGGCTACTACAGAAGATTTATCAAGGGTTTCACCAAGATAGCAGCATCCATGCAGGACCTCCTGGTAGGCCAGTCCAAGAAGGCCAAGAACCCGAAACCTCCGTTCAAATGGGGTAAACCAGAAGACGAATCTTTCATCCAACTGAAGATGGCTCTGACCGGAGACGAAGTCCTGGCCTACCCCGACTATGGCCAACCCTTTATACTTCATACAGATGCCAGCAATGTGGGATTTGTAGCGGTGCTGTCCCAGGTACAGCAAGGCCTACGCCAGCAGGAAGCTCCGGCCCACGGAAAGGAACCCCGACAACTACAGTTCCTTCAAGTTGGAGTTTCTCGCCATAGTCTGGGCTGTAACAGAGTGCTTCAAGCACTATCTCGCCTCCTCCAAATTTACAGTCTTCACAGATAACAACCCGCTGACGCACCTGGAGACTGCGAAGCTTGGTTCCCTAGAGCAACGATGGATGGCCCGACTGTCTAACTACGAGTTTACCATCAAGTATCAGGCGGGGCATAAAAATGCAAATGCTGATGCGCTGTCCAGGATGCCCAACTTGCCAGATGGGGGAGAAGACCTGGAAGAGCTGGAGGAGATAGAGATACCCGCTTTCCATCATCATGGGGTAACCCAGTGCTCCCACTGTGTGAGGGACAAGCGCTCGGCCAACAGAGAGGCCACGTTCAACCCATTGCCCCACCATGGATGGGCAGAAATGCAGGATAGCGACCAGGCTGTCCGCCTAGTCAAGGAGTTGCTGACGCAAGCTGACTCGCACCCTGATCCAGATGCTCCACAGGAGACCCAACAGTTGTGGAAGGAGAAAGGCAAACTGTTCATGTACGAAGGAAAGCTGTGTCGAAGAAACATCAATTCCAGGACACATGAACTGGACTGGCAGGAGGTAGTCCCGAGGCGGGATGCGTCAATGATCTTAGAAGCGTACCATGATGGAGCAGGACACTTCAGGTGGAAGAAGTTGGAAGTCCTGCTACGTGAGCGATTCTACTTGGCCTGCATGAGGAAAGCAATCGAGAGATGGTGTCGAGAATGTGGTCCATGCAACCTGAGACGAAAAGACCGTGACAGCCAGAGGGCTCCCCTGCAGCCCATCATCACCAAACAGCCACTAGAACTGGTAGCCTTGGACCACGTGAAGCTAGCCCCAAGCAGGTCAGGCTATGTCTACGCTCTAACCATAGTAGACCACTACTCCTGGTTCCTGGTAGTAGTGCCAGTAAAAGACCAGATGGCTCAGATGGCAGCCAAAGCATTCCAACAGCACTTTTCTCGCCCGCACGGTTACCCTGAATGGGTGCTTACCGACTAAGGTCCAGCCTTTGAAGCAGCGGTGTTCCAGGAATTCTGTAACTTGTACGGCTGCAAGAAAATCAGGATGACGCCGTATCATCCCCAGACCAACGGGTTATGTGAAAAGATGAATCAGGTGGTGATAGACCTGTTGAAGACATTGCCCCTTGAAGAACGTAGCCTGTGGCCAGAGAAGTTACCAGATTTGGTGGACCTACGGTATATAATCACATCCTGGTGAACTCCACCAACTGTACACCCGCTTACCTGATGAGAGCAAGACCTGGTAAACTACCCATTGACTTAGACATGGGAGCCTTAACACCAGAGACGACCTCACCAGATGCGGATTGGGATACCGAGCGGCAGCAACAATACCGCAAGGTGCAAGAATGTGTTGAGAGAAGTTTGTCCCAGGCAAGACAGAAGCAAGAGAAAACTTATAATCAGCACGCACCTGCCATTCCCTTATCACCTGGAGAACAGGTACTTAAGAGGAAAAGACTTGTCCACAAGTTAGATGACCAGTGGGAGGTAGAGCCATACACCGTCCTACCTTCAAGTTACGATAACACCAAAGTGTGCCTCATCAGCAAAGATCGAGGGGAAACTTCAGCGGCAGTCTCAAGAGACCACTTGAAGATCTGTCCTGAACAGTTGAAACACACAGAAGAAGATCAAGACAACTCTCAGCCCACAGAAGGAGTGGAGGAAGTGGTCCAAACAGTACTCGGAGAATTTACCCAGTCTTGGACGCAGATGAACAAAGCGATTGTAGTACCGGTCCTTACCTTTCTCCAAGCGGCCTCACCAGAAGCTGCAGAAGTCCCAGAACAACTGGAAGACCAGTCGGCCCCAGAGACAGATGCTTCATCATCAGCAGACCAGGAGAATCGACCCTCTGCTAGCAGTGAATCTGTCGTACCCATGGTGAGCCAAAGAATTTGTAGGAGATTACCCAGCCTACCGGTGTTATCTCAGACTACCTGTAGTGTAGTTCACACTGAACCCACCACACCAGGGGTAGACACTAGGGACCAGGGTAGGTCAGTGACAACAAATGTACTACGTAGATCGACCCGGAGTACTAAAGATCAGCTCCCTGCCCGCTGGAGGAACTAAAGTATAAGAGAACTAAAATGTATGTTGTATATAGTTGTAACCGTTAAATATTCTTGGAAATGTATATTTGCTAAATTTATGGACAATTGGACCACAGGACTAGGTGTGGTCAGGACAATATTGAATATAGTTACTAATAGGCCTAGAAAATAAACCGCAGGCGTGGCTGAAGACCAGGCCCAACGAAAGAGTGCCCTGAAGCCACGATTCACAAAGTGGGTTGATGCGGTTCCCACCACCCAAATTACAGTTACCAGGATTGTGGCATAAGGACTAAGCGCCGCAGTGACTGCTTTCAATTTTTTTGGGGCTTTTGTAATTTTTGACTTTGTAACCTGTTTGTAATGTGAATTGTTATTGTTAATTGTTAATTTTAAAATGTATCCTCAGTCAGGGAGTACTGAAATTAACTAGGGGGGAATGTGGTACTCCAGGGGTCCGGTTGCCACAGTGGCATTGCCTCCCTCACAAGAGGTGAGGCCATGCCTGGAAGCAAGCAGGGGTCCCCTAATCAGGTTTTACTAAGCATGCAACACTTTCCTGGCTCCAGACCAGCAAGGAGAGTTCCTCCCCTTGGCAACTGGGCTCTGGGGGCGGAGTTAGTTAGTCTTAGTGTGAGGCAACTCACCCCAGAAGGAACCAACACAGAAGAACCGGACACCGGAGTCCGAGGCTGTGGGGCACTGAAGGCCCAGCAGCAGAAACCGGAGGGCAGGAGACTGCAGGTCTCCTGGCCCCATCAGATGTCCGGAGGCTCAGCAGCACAGAGGGCCCAGCACCGCCACGTGGGAGCGACGCACCAGCAAGGCCCGAGCTGCCTGCCATACGGGTGAGCACAGAAACGTTGCATTCAGGGACGAGGGCCACCGCACAGCTACAAGCAGCAGGGCCAAAGAGTTTAGTGGAAAGGGAAGGCCTCCAACTTCACCTGGCAAGGAGGATTCTTTACTTGCTTCCAGGCTGCCCGAACTTCCACTTCTTGCCAGTACCCTAGTCCCCGCTTGTCTAATCACCACCAGTAAAGCTAAGAGGAAACCGCCATTAAGTTGTGGACTGATTATTGCTGCGCCATCAACCCCTGCACTACAATGCCCAGCATAACCCATAACATCTACACTGCCCTGGAGCTAAGCTCTACCTGTGGAGAGCCACACCATCCCTGCTGCAGTAACATCAGCTCCAGAGGACCTGCTCCACAGCGGCGGCTCCTTTAGCCGCATGCCACAGGTGATGTCACAAACTTTATACAATCACTATAAATCCCCTATCAATAACCCCTTTTTTGTTGACCGCCCTGGGTCACGGACAGGGTCGCCGCCACTGTGACATCCCCCAGCATCTACCGGCCCGGCACCGGGTACCCCACGGCCCAGGGGGCGCGTCACAGCCCCATATCATCAATGACTGTGGAAATTTGCATGTTCTCTTCATGCAGTCATCTTTATAAATCTTATTGGAACGGCACCAAACAAAAGTTCCAGCATCTTCTCCTTGCCCAATGCAGATTCGCGATTCATCACTGAATATGACTTTCATCCAGTCATCCACAGTCCACGATTGCTTTTCCTTAGCCCATTGTAACTTTGTTTTTTCTGTTTTTAATGATGGCTTATGTTTAGCTTTTCAGTGTGTAAATCCCATTTCCTTTAGGCGGTTTCTTACAGTTCGGTCACAGACATTGACTCCAGTTTCCTCGCATAATAGTTCCTCATTTGTTTTGTTGTGCATTTCCTGTTTTGGAGATATATTGCCTTAAGTTTCCGGTCTTGACGCTTTGATGTCTTCCTTGGTGTACCAGTATGTTTGCATTTAACAACCTTCCCATGTTGTTTGTATTTGGTCCAGATTTTAGACACAGCTGACTGTGAACAACCAACATCTTTTTCAACATTGCGTGATGATTTACCTTCTTTTAAGAGTTTGATAATTGAATGAACATCCTCCGAGCCCGGTGATTCCATAATTTTTGCCAGGGGTTGTATAAAATTGTCCTCCTCTGTATTGATTACCCTGCAGAGTTTAGTGTCATCTGCAAATATTGAAATACTACTTTGTATGCCCCCTACAAGGTCATTAATAAATATGTTAAAAAGAAGCGGACCCAATACTGACCCCTGTGGTACCCCACTGTTAACTATGACCCAGTCTGAGTGTGTTCCATTAATAACCACTCTTTGTTTCCTATCACTAAGCCAGTTCTTAACCCACTTACATATATTTTCCCCTATCCCCATTGTTCTCAATATATGTATCAGCCTTTTGTGTGGAACCGTATCAAAAGCTTTTGAAAAGTCCATATACACAACATCCACTGCATTTCCTTGGTCCAGTCTGGAATTTACCGGGTTAGATTAGTTTGACAGGAACGGTTCCTTGTAAACCCATGTTGATATTGGGTCATGAGGTTATTCTTCTTCAGATACTCTAGTATAGCATCTCTTATGAAACCCTCAAGGATTTTACCCACAGAAGAGGTTAAAGGCCCCGTCACACTAAGCGACGCTACAGCGATCCCAACAACGATACGACCTGTCAGGGATCGTTGCTGCGTCGCTATGTGGTCGCTGGTGAGATGTCAAACAGTCAGATCTTCCCAACAACGCAGCAACGATGCGGTGACCCGTAACGATCTGTATAACGATGCACGCCTATGTGTTTCTGTGTCTGAGTCGTCAACAAGGTCGTTGGTAAGGTGTCAAACACAGCTTTGCATGCTACCCAGCGGGGCTTCAACGATCAAAGAAATGTCCAGACCATTCCGACACGGCCAGCGATCTCACAGCAGGGGCCTGGTCGCTGCTAGGTGTCAAACGTAGCGAGATCGCTACTGAGGTCGCTGTTGCGTCACAAAACTTGTGACTCAGCAGCGATCTCGCTTAGTGTGACGGGGCCTTAAGCTTACTGGCCTATAATTTCTGAGTTTGGTTTTTGTCCCCTTTTTGAATATTGGCACCACATTTGCTATACGCCAGTCGTGTGGTACAGACCTTGTTATTATGGAATCTTTAAAGATTAAAAATAATGGTCTATCTATGACGTTACTTAATTCCTGCAGTACTCGTGGGTGTATCCCATCCGGGCCCGGGGATTTGTCACCTTTAGTGATTTTTAGACGCCGCCATACTTCCTGCTGGGTTAAGCAAGTGACATTTAATGGAGAATTTTTGTTATCACTGATCATGTTTTCTGTCATGCGATTTTCTTGTGTAAATACGGTTGAAAAAAAATCATTTAGCATATTGGCTTTTTCCTCATCCTCATCCACCATTTCACCCAGACTATTTTTAAGGGGGCCAACACTATCAATTTTTAGTTTTTTACTATTTATGTAGTTAAAGAATATTTTGGGGTTATTTTTACTTTCTCTGGCAATGATTCTCTCTGTCTCAATCTTTGCTGCCTTGATTTGGTTTTTACAGAATTTATTTAATTTTCTGTATTTATTTAATGCCTCATCACCACCTACTTGCTTTAGCGCTCTAAATGCTTTATTTTTGTCACTTATTGCACCCCTTGAGTATGAAAGCCTATGCTGGCATATGTATTCATTGGGTTCACTTATAGAATAATCTAATATTTTTGGCATTAAAGTTGTCTAGTTGTCCATTTGAGACCCTTCAACAGTCATAGGAGAACCACAAAGACACCTTTCACACAGTCCTGTTGGTCAATCTATTCCCATCCAGACGGATGATGGCCCAAGGATTTCCAATGACAATATTCAAAGGAATCAACAGAAGAAAATGCTCAGACATTACCGAAAATTATATTTGTTAGATTTTCTGTGTTTCACGAAGTTTAATGCTTGACTGTTATTGAAGTGAATCTGACATGAAATATACTGTCCCTAAACAGTCACCATATTGTTACACATAATAGTAATAGCTTTAAAGCTCTCTACTGGAACAAAGAGGGATAAAGAATAAACTGCAGAAGTGGTGACGTTTTTCTATTATACTTTTCCTCTGATTGTTCCACTCCTGGTTTTGGCTTACAGATACTGAGGTAAAACGCTGACCAAATACTGAACGTGTGAATGTGGCCTTATAGAGGTAGGACTGTATGACTCCTCAGGATTGCCATCCTTACCTCTTTATAGCCAGTGACTTTATTTTTTCTTTATACTGTATGACACATTTCAGAAGGGGACACCATTAGAAACCTATTCCTATTATGTATAACACTCTAGCCGCAGCTTAGGAACGGCAGTTTTGATGACAAGGTAAGAGGGGGGTGGGTAGGAGCTCACCACATCCGTATAACAAATGCAGCTGATAGAGCACAGCCAAGGAGCAATGCGTTTTTTTCAGCTATTAGTGACTCACCCCCTGGGCCTGTGTTGTGCGTGCACATGTATGCGGGGAATACCCGGAGCCGGATCGCTGGGGGTTGTAGTCTCCGTGGCGATGACCCGGTCCGTGCCCAGGGTGGTCAAACCAGTGGCAGACTTAGTAGTATTATAATTGTCCTACTACGCCACCCGTGGATTGCGGTCAGTGGGGACCGCCGCTGCAAGGCAGACCGCTGAGGCCGGTGTTCTGTGTGCAGCTAAGAATGGGATGACTCCCCACGGGGGAAGTATAGCCTCTGGGCAGTTGGTGTGGATGATGGGAGTGATGGTGCACGAGCGCAGCAGGAACAACTCAGAGTCTGTGCAGTGCAGTTCAGGGTCTTTACTGGTGTTATAAAGCAGACCCTCCCGGGAGTACTGGTTAGCAGTAGAGGCCTGGTCAGTCTGTGAGCAAGCAGGATCTCCCCTGGCCAGGTGGAGTTGTAGGCCTCCCCGTCTATCTGCACTCTTCCTGGCTACCTTGCTGTATGCGGGTAGAAGTAGCCCACGTCCCTGAGTGTACCGTGTGGTGCTCACCCGTATGGCCGGTGACTTGGGGCCTTCTGTTAGCCTCCGCTCCACGATGGCGGTGCTGGTCCCTTGCTTGTGACCGTGCCTCCGGGCATCTATGGCCAGAGGACCTGGAATCCCCTGCCGGTTGGATTCTGCTGCTGGACCTGAATGTCCCCACAGCCTCGGACTCCGTGTCCGATCTTCGTGTCTTCAGCCAGGGCAAGCTATCTGGCTTCCAGCCCCTGGCTCTCGCTCCTGCTCCTACAGAGCTCCTGCTGTAACTTTCCCTCTCCAGGCTCTGACTCTCCTAATCCCGCCCCAGACCCATTTTATAAGGGCAGATTCCTCCCCTCCCAGGTCTGGGCGGGCGGTGTTGCATGCTTAGGGCTCCTGACCAGAGAAACCTCCCACTTGCTCTCAGATGTAATATTCCTATTACTGTGGCAACCAGACCCCTGGGGTGCCACACTCCCCCCTAGTGAATTTTAGTACTCCGGGACTAAACACATTTTTAAGAAAACACAAATACAGGGTTAAACAATAATACAACATATATACAAGAAGCTTTAGTCTTTAGAGGTCACGGCGTGTCCGTAACCAGGTGTCCATATCACCCAAGGTGAAGTTTTAAGCGAGGTAGGGGACCTGTCCAAAGAAAACCCCTTGCGTTGGCCTTGGGCGTGGCTGCAAGGCTGAAGCTAGCTACTTTGGGCCACAAGGAGGCCACGCCAGACAGGTTTTCTCTTCCGCGGCCGTCTTCGCAAGAGGCACAATGTGCAACTATCTACAAAATTGTTCCGGTTATCCAGCGTCCATAACCTGTTAGTCCATAGAAATCTGCAGGGTAACTGAGAAACATAATTAATAACAGGCAACAACAAAAACCATAAACATTTTCAAGAAACAGGTAAATTTACAGTGCATTACTTTATATTCTCCAGCGAGCGGGCATCTGACCTCTAGTGACTCTAGTGGACCTACGGAGATCACTAACTGGTTCTGCACTACAGGGGGTAGGAGGTGTTATGGGTAAGCTGGACAGCTGTCTGCGTACTCTTTGGCTCACTGGGGGCACGGCAGGCTCACTACTAGCAGAGGGTTGATCCTCCGGCGCTGCTGGTGTGGACTCTTCTGCCTCCTGGGCCGGCTGCTCTTCCAGCTCTACCTGGTCTTCTGTAGGCACTTGAGGGGCTGGCTGGAGAAAGGTGAGGACGGGCCCCACGATAGCATTGTTTACTTGTGTCCAGGACCGGGGAAAGTCTCCGAGTACGGTGCTGATCATTTCCTCCTTTTCCTCTACGGGTTGAGGGTTTTCCTGATCTTCATCCGTGCTTTGCAACTTCTCGGGGCACTTTTTCAGGTGGTCTCTGGAGACAGTGGCTGTGGTCTCTCCTCCATCCCTGCTGATGACGTACACCTTTGGATTATTGTGGCTTGAGGGCAGTACGGTGTACGGGTCCGTTTCCCACTGGTCGTCCAACTTATGGAGCCGCCTTTTTCTTTTCAAGACCTGCTCTCCAGGTACCAGGGGAACAGTGGGAGCATGTTGGTTATAAGTCCTCTCCTGCCTTTCTCTTGATTGACAGAGACTTCGCTCGACGCTCTCCTGTACTTTCCGGTACTGCTGCTGCCGTTCTGTATCCCAGTCTGCCTCTGGCGAGGTGTCCTCGGTTGTCAGGACTCCCATATCCAGGTCAACAGGCAGCTTACCAGGTCTTGCTCGCATTAGGTAAGCCGGGGTACAGTTGGTGGAACCTACCGGGATGTGGTTATACAGGTCCACCAGATCAGGCAGTTTCTCAGGTCACAGGCTGCGTTCTTCCAGGGGCAATGTTTTTAGCAGATCTATCACCACCTGGTTCATCTTCTCGCAGAGTCCATTGGTTTGGGGGTGATAGGGCGTTGTTCTTATCTTCCGGCAGCCGTACAGGTTGCAGAACTCCTGGAAGACCTCCGCTTCGAAGGCTGGTCCTTGGTCTGTCAACACCTGTTCCAGATACCTGTGTGGGCGGCAGAAATGCTGCTGGAAGGCCCTAGCTGCTGTTTGAGCTGTTAAGTCTTTGACGGGGACCACCACTAGGAACCGGGAGTAGTGATCCACGATGGTTAGGGCGTAGACATACCCGCTTCTGCTTGGAGCCAGTTTAACATGGTCCAGAGCGACCAGTTCCAGTGGCTGCCTGGTGATGATGGGCTGCAGGGGAGTCCTCTGGCTGGCACGGTCCCTTCTTCTTAGATTGCACGGGCCACAGTCTCTACACCATCTCTCAATGGCTCCTCTCATGCTTATCCAGTAGAACCGTTCACGCAGCAGGAACTCCAGCATCTTCCATCCGAAGTGCCCTGCCCCATTGTGGTAGGCCTCCAGCACCATAGCTGCGTCCCGTCTCGGTACCACAACCTGCCAGATCAGTTCATGTGTCTGGGAATTGACCAATCTGCGGCACAACTTCTCCTTGTAGAGAAACAGTCTGCTTTTTTCCGTCCACAGTTGCTTGGCCTCTTCCGGAGCGTCTGGGTCCAGGCGGTCGTCAGCCTGGGTCAGCATCTCCTTCACCAGATGGACTGCGGGGTCACTGTCTTGCGTCTCCGCCCAGTTGTCGTGGGGTAAGGGGTTGAACGTAGCGGATCGCTGGCCCCTCACACGGTAGGAATACTGGGTAATCCCATGACGGTGGAACGCAGGGAGTTCGACCTCTTCCAGTTCTTCTGGATCTTCCCCTCCATCCGGTAGGTTTGGCATCCTGGACAGGGCGTCCGCATTGGTATTGGAACGTCCTGCCCGCTATTTGATAGTGAACTCATAATTGGACAGGCGGGCCATCCATCTCTGCTCCATGGCACAAAGTATTGCAGTGTCCAGGTGTGTCAACTGGTTGTTGTCCGTGTACACGGTGAACCTGGAAGAGGCAAGGTAATGCTTAAAACGTTCGGGTACCGCCCCCACCACTGCCAGGAACTCTAGCTTGAACGAGCTGTAATTCTCAGGGTTTCTTTCCGTGGGTCGCAGTTTTCGGCTGGCGTAAGCAATTACCCGTTCTCTTCCCTGCTGGATCTGGGACAGTACGGCTCCTAACCCGATGTTGCTTGCGTCCGTGTGGAGGATAAAGGGCAGGCTGTAATCAGGGTACGCCATGATTTCCTCCCCCGTGAGGGCCATCCTCAGCTGGCGGAATGACTCCTCTTCCAGCTCTTCCCATCTGAAGGGTGGCTTCTGGTTTTTGGCCTTCCTGGACTGGCCTATCAGGAGGTCCTGCATAGGAGCTGCCTTCTTGGTAAAACCGGGAATGAATCTTCGGTAGTAGCCTACCAACCCGAGGAACTGGGTGGTGAATGCGATCTTCTCCCGGTCCGCCTCTGCTACAGGAACCTGCCAGTACCCGCTAGTGAGATCCAAAGTAGAGAGAAAGTTAGCAGATTTTAATGCAGCTAAGGACTCTTCTATCCTTGGTAACGGGTACGCATCTTTGTGTGTGATACGGTTGACCTTCCTGTAGTCTACACACATTCTCATGGTGTTGTCTTTCTTTTTCACTAGGACTAGTGGAGCTGCCCAGGGGCTACAGCTGTCCCTAATTACCCCAGCCTCCTTCATGTCTTTTAACATCCCCTTGGCGTGCTGATAGTGTGCTGGGGGTACGGGTCGGTATCTCTCCTTTATGGGAGGATGGTCTCCCGTGGGGATGTGATGTTCTACCCCCTTTACTCACCCAAAGTCTAGCGGGTGTTTGCTAAACACTCTCTCGTACTCCTGAACCACCCGGTAGACTCCCTGTTTTTGGTGTGAGGGAGTGGATTCAGTACCCAAATGCAGTTGCTGGCACCAGTCCCCCATTTGTTTCTTAGTGCCGTTACCTTCCTCTGGTTGAGATGGAGGCAAGGGTTCCACGGCCTGTACGGAGTTCTGGTTTATGGTGAACAATTTGGCTAGCGTGGCATACCGGGGCAGGTGTACTTCTCTCTCCCCGATGTTTATGATGCGGACTGGAACCCTCCCATGGCGTACATCGACCACCCCCCGCGCTGTCAAAATGGTGGGCCTACTATCTGAGTAGATAGGTTCCACCATTGCTTGGTAGTCTCTACCTCTCAGACCAATAGCTGCCCGGCACCAAATCATCATCTCACTCTTCGGGGGCATGGCAATAGGGAACGGGTCACACATTCTCACGCTACCTATCTCACCACCAGATAATTCCACTTGTTGCCGCTTCATCAGTGCCCGGATCTCTTTTTGGAGGACACGCTGCTGGCTGGAACTGGCGTTCTTGGCAACCTGTTGCAAAATAAGAATCTCCTCTGCAAGACAGTTTTCAATTACGTTAGTACCTAGGGTTATTTTTGGGTGACTCTCGCGACGGTCAATGTCCACAATGATCAGTCCTTGTGCCGGCAGTTCAACTTTACCGACCTTGATGGTCACCTCTTTAAATCCTATCTGTGGCACGGGCTGACCATTGCTGGCGATAATGCTCAGGTCGTCATCTGGGTAGCGGGTTATGTCCGAGTCATTCCAGTACCGCTTGAAGAGCACGTACGGGATGGTAGTCACCTGTGACCCAGTGTCTAGTAGGGCACTCATAGGAATGCCATCCAGTACCACAGGCAAGACCGGACTTCCCCCTACGTATTTGTCACGCCAGTTCGATGGGTCTGATGATCTTATGCCTGGGGGTTGGCCCTCTACCCCAGGTTGTGCCCGTTTAAATGACAGTACCTTGCCATATGTCCGGGTTGATTGCAGCGGCGGCAGATGGGTTGTCCATCCTCGTTGTATCGGTTGCTGGGTCTTCCTCTGGCCGGCGGGGTCTTCCTCTGTCGATGCCACGGGACGTCCTCCAGTCCAGATGCCAGCTGGATCTTTCCTGGGGAAGAGACCTGTAAAGACTGCACGGTTCTGGTTAGCGCGGCTACGCTTTTGGTTAGCTCTTGGACCTGATGGTACAGGTCAGTAGCCGGGTTGGTATCCAAAGCTTGCGCACCAGCTCCCACAGCCTCCGTAGACAAGGGCACCGCCTCCTGAGGATAGGTAATAGCAGGGCGCCGGTGGGTTACAGCGCCACCCGGTGCCGGTGCTCTGTCCTTGAACTTTGCAAAGTCTAGGTCAGGGTTCTGCAGGGCCATTGCACGTAACTGGGTTCGGTGGGCGTTGGACAGCAGACCCTCTATGAATTGCTCGGTCAACAGCTCGTCCTCATTCCTCACGCTGTCAGGGTCTGCCTGTTTAATGGCTCTCAGGGCCTCTTGTAAGTTTAGAGCATAGTCCCTTATACTTTCATGTGCCCGCTGTTTGCACCCGTAAAATCTGAGTTTTATTTCAGCTGAGGTGCGAGTGTCAAATGTGTCTTTCAGACGGGCTAGTATCTCTCTGACAGTCCTCTTCTTCCCAGATGGCCAGGACTTTACCTCCCTTTGGGCTGCCCCAATTAACTGGGCCACCAAGATGCTTACTTTTTGCTCTTCCGTGAGGGGGTATACCTGGAAGAGGCTGTCCAGTCTTTCCCTAAAGTCACTTAGGGTATGTGACTCCCCTGAGTACTGGGGTAGCCAGGTTGTCCCCGGGATATAGGGCATGGTGAACGGCATGACCGCAGCAGCGGTTGCGCTGGCGGTGGCTGTGGAGCTTCCCTCTGTATCCGACATCCTCCTTCCCCCCCTAGTGGACCGTGGCCTACCTTGCGATGATCTTCCTCCATAGGCCGCGGCTCCGCAGTCGATCGTCGGGGTTGAGGACCTTGCGTCGCGCTCCTGTGACGTCAGCGTCGCTCCCTCTCCCTTCCAGGACCTTACGCAGCGTCAGTGCGTGGGGTGGAGCTTCGGATCTCGCGCGCTTTCGGCATCCACGCCCTTCTTCCCAAAGATGGCGTCCGATGGCGGGAAGCGGCTGCGGATGGTGGGAAGACGGCAGAAGATGGCGGGAAACGACCCAAGATGGCGTCCGATGGCGGGAAAAATCTCCGGCTGGCGGGAAAACTTCACCACAGTAAGTATCTCAGTCTCTGAAGGCGCACAGTACCTGGTGGTAGCGGGCTGGTTTCAATCCTGCCGACTACGCCAAAGTTGACTCACCCCCTGGGCCTGTGTTGTGCGTGCACGTGTATGCGGGGAATAACCGGAGCCGGATCGCTGGGGGTTGTAGTCTCCGTGGCGATGACCCGGTCCGTGCCCAGGGTGGTCAAACCAGTGGCAGACTTAGTAGTATTATAATTGTCCGACTACGCCACCCGTGGATTGCGGTCAGTGGGGATCGCCGCTGCAACCACTGGTGTTATAAAGCAGACCCTCCCGGGAGTACTGGTTAGCAGTAGAGGCCTGGTCAGTCTGTGAGCAAGCAGGATCTCCCCTGGCCAGGTGGAGTTGTAGGCCTCCCCGTCTATCTGCACTCTTCCTGGCTACCTTGCTGTATGCGGGTAGAAGTAGCCCACGTCCCTGAGTGTACCGTGTGGTGCTCACCCGTATGGCCGGTGACTTGGGGCCTTCTGTTAGCCTCCGCTCCATGATGGCGGTGCTGGTCCCTTGCTTGTGACCGTGCCTCCGGGCTTCTATGGCCAGAGGACCTGGAATCCCCTGCCGGTTGGATTCTGCTGCTGGACCTGAATGTCCCCACAGCCTCGGACTCTGTGTCCGGTCTTAGTGCCTCCAGCCAGGGCGAGCTATCTGGTTTCCAGCCCCTGGCTCTCGCTCCTGCTCCTACAGAGCTCCTGCTGTAACTTTCCCTCCCAGGCTCTGACTCTCCTAATCCCGCCCCAGACCCAGTTTATAAGGGCAGATTCCTCCCCTCCCAGGTCTGGGTGGGCGGTGTTGCATGCTTAGGGCTCCTGAGCAGAGAAACCTCCCACTTGCTCTCAGACGTAATATTCCTATTACTGTGGCAACCAGACCCCTGGGGTGCCACATTAGTCCGATCTATAGACCACAAATTTCATGAACTGTGTAGCGCAGGCATCCCTGCACGTTGCTCCTCTCTCCCGGCGGAGACTCCAATCCACTCACTGCCGCGGCCCCCAATCCCGCACTTCCTCCTTCTTCCTCATGGCGTGCAGATCCCTGGGCACTGTGCTTTCTTAGAGGGCCCGCACGCCATACTAAAGTGTCCCCAGCCAGTGGGAGACACTATTTAAGGCATCTCCACCTGCATGGAGGTGCCTGTGACGCACCCCAGGGCCGTGGGGTACTCGGTAGCTGAGCTGGTCGATGCTGGGGGAAGTCACGGTGGCGGTGACCCGGTCCGTGACCCAGGGTGGTCAATTAAAGGGAAAGGTAAAAGGGGAATAAAGTTTTATAGAGATGTTTGTGATGCCACCTGTGGTATGCGGCTATATGGGGCCGCCGCTGCGGTTCAGATCCTCCAGAGCTGATGGTGACGCAGCAGAGTTGGTTCAGCTCTCCACAGGCAGGATATAGTGATGCTATGAGATAGATGTTGTTGGTGTGGTGTAGTGCAGGTGATGGCGCCGATAATGACCAGTCCACAGCTTAATGGCGGTTTCCTCTTATATTTACTTGCGGTTCATGAAGCAGACCGGGGCACGGGTACTAGCTGGTAGTAGAGGTCCGGGCGGCCTGGAAGCAAGTTGGGAATCCACCTCACCAGATGAAGTTGTAGGCCTTCCCTCTGCGCTAATCTCTTTGGCCCTGCTGCTTGTAGTTATGCTGCGGCCCTCGTCCCTGAGTAAAACGTCTGTTCCTCACCCGTATGGCAGGCAGCTCGGGCCTTCAGCAAGTGTCGCTCCATCGTGGCGGTGTTGGGCCCTATGGTGCTGCTGTGTCGCCGGGCATCTGATGGGGCCAGGAGACCTGCAGTCTCCTGGCCTCCGGTTTCTGCTGCTGGGCCTTCAGTGCCCCACAACCTAGGATTCCAGTATCCGGTTCTTCTGTGCTTCTCTCCTCTGGGGTGAGCTTGTACACAGCTCCCTTCCCCAGGTCTTTCCTCATCGCTGTCCTGTCTTCAACTCCTCTCAACTCACTCCTACTAACCCCGCCTCCAGATTCCAGTTGCTAAGGGGAGGAGCTCCCCCTTTCTGGTCTGGAGCCAGGAAAGTGTTGTATCCTGGTAAACCTGATTAGGGGACCCCTCTTTGCTTCCAGGCATGGCATCACCCCTTGTGAGGGAGGCAATGCCACTGTGGCAACCGGACTCCTGGGGTGCCACATTCACCCCTAGTTAAATTCAGTACTCCCGGACTGAGGATACCTTTTTGAATTAACAACAATAACAATTCTCATTACCAACAGTTTACAAAGTCTAAAAAAGCAAAATTCACAAAAACTCAACAAAAATTGGTAGACCACCTCAACCCACTTCGTGTATCGTCCCTGGGCATGGCTTCAGGGCACTCTGTTGGTGGGCTTGGTTTTTGGCCACGCCTGCGGTTTATTTTCAAGCCCAACACTTAACTTTATTCAACATTGTCCTGACCACACCTAGTCCTGTGGTCCATTTGTCCATAAATGTAATAAGTAATCCTGGATATATATAGTTAACAGTTGCAACTATATAACAGATACTATTATTTTACTACACTTCAGTCCCTATAATGGGCAGGGAGCTGACCTATGGTACTATGGGTTGATCTACGCAGTACATTTGTTGCCAATGACCTACCCGGGTCTCTATTGTCTACCGCTGGTGTGGTGGGTTCAGTGTGGACTACACTACGGTTAGTCTGAGGTAACACCGGTAGGCTTGGTAGTCTTCTACGAACTCTTTGACTCACCATGGGTATGACAGATTCACCACTAGCAGGGGGTAGATTCACTTGTTCCATTGCTGATGAAGCATCTGTTTCTGGGGCCGACTGGTCTCTCTGCTGTTCTAGAGTCTCTGCGGCTTCCGGTGAGGCTACTTGGGGAAAGGTCAGGACAGGTACCACGATTGCTTGGTTCACCTGCGTCCATGACCGGGGAAATTCTCCAAGGATGGTTTGGACTGTCTCTTCCACCTTTTCTGTGTGCTGGGGGCTGTTTTGGTCTTCCTCTTGGTGTCTCAATTGATCAGGGCATATCTTTAGGTGGTCTCTTGAGACTGCCGCCGAAGTCTCTCCTCCATCTTTACTGATGAGGCATACCTTGGTGTTGTCGAAATTTGAAGGTAAGACGGTGTATGGCTCTACCTCCCACTGATCATCTAACTTGTGAACTTGTCTTTTCCTTTTGAGTACCTGTTCTCCAGGTGACAAGGGAACTGCAGGTGCGTGCTGATTATAAGTTCTCTCCTGCATCTGTCTCGCCTGGGACAAACTTCTCTCCACACATTCTTGCACCTTGCGGTATTGTTGCTGCCGCTCCGTATCCCAGTCTGCATCTGGTGATGTCGTCTCAGGTGTTAAAACTCTCATGTCTAAGTCAATAGGTAGCTTGCCAGGTCTTGCTCTCATCAGGTAGGCGGGTGTACAGTTGGTGGAGTTCACCGGGATGTCCGTGAAGACTGTAAATCTGGAGGAGGCGAGGTAGTATTTGAAGCACTGTTACAGCCCAGACTATGGCTAAAAACTCCAACTTGAAGAAACTATAGTTGTCGGGGTTTCTTTCTGTGGGACGGAGCTTCCTGCTGGCGTAGGCAATCACTCTGCCCTGCTGTACCTGGGACAGCACCGCTCCCAATCCCATATTGCTGGCATCCGTATGGAGTATAAATTGTTGGCCATAGTTGGGGTAGGCCAGGACTTCGTCTCCAGTAAGAGCCACTTTCAGTCGAGTGAAGGATTCGTCTTCTGGCTTACCCCATTTGAACGGAGGATTCGGGTTCTTGGCCCTCTTGGACTGGTCCACTAAGAGGTCCTGCATGGGTGCAGCTATCTTGGTGAAACCCTTAATGAATCTCCTGTAGTAGCCTACCAGCCCGAGGAACTGCCGCACTTCCTTCATAGTGGAGGGTCTTGGCGAGTCCTTGATCACGGTGACTTTTTCAGGGTCTGGTGCTACACCTTCGGCGCTTACCACATGGCCTAGGTACTGCACCTTGGGCTTCAACAGGTGGTACTTGGGCAGCTTTACCTTCAGGCCAAAACCAGATAGTGCTTTGAACACCTCGACCAGGTGCTCCAGGTGGTCTTCGTACGTCTTTGAGTAGACGATTACGTCATCTAGGTACAGCAGGATGGTTTCGAAGTTTTTGTGTCCTAGGCAACACTCCATTAATCACTGGAAAGTTCCCGGGGCGTTGCAGAGCCCGCATGGCATGCAGTTGAACTCGCTGAGGCCCATTGGTGTCATAAATGCGGTCTTCTCTCTGTCTGCCTCTGCCACGGGAACCTGCCAATACCCACTGGTGAGATCTAAAGTGGAGAAATAGTTAGCGGATCTCAGTGCTGCTAATGATTCCTCAATTCTGGGTAATGGGTAGGTGTCCTTATGTGTAATGCGGTCAATCTGCCTGTAATCAACACACATCCTCATTGTACCATCTTTCTTTCTAACGAGGACTAATTGAATTGCCCAGGGGTTACAACTATCTCTGATCACCCCAGCCTCCTTCATCTCCCGCAACATTCCCTTGGTACATTGATAGTGAGCTGGGGGTACAGGTCGGTACCTCTCTTTAATGGGCGGATGATCTCCTGTGGGGATATGATGTTGGATCCCTTTTAACTGCCCAAAATCTAGTGGGTGTTTGCTAAAAACTCGCTCATTCTTGGACCACCCAGTACACCCCTGTTTTTGGTGCAAAGGGGTGAAGTCAGTGCCTACTTGTAGCTTCTGACACCAATCCTCCACTTGCCCCTTGGAGCCATTATCCTCCGCCGGTTTGGACGGAGGCAAGGGCTCCACTGCCTTTATTGCATTGTTACTGACAATGAACAGCTTAGCAAGGGTGGCATACCGGGGTAAATGAACCTATTTCTCCCACAATTCAGGATGCGTATCAGTACTCTCCCCTTGTGGACATCGACTACACCCCTGGCTGTCAAGATGGTGGGCCTACTATCAGAGTACACGAGTTCTACCAGGGCCTGATAATCTTGACCCCTGAGACCTATTGCTGCCCGACACCATATTAACATTTCACTCCTAGGGGGCATTGCAATGGGGAATGGATCACTCATTCTGACACTGCCGACTTCTCCTCCAGACAGCTCTACCTGTTGTCTTTGCATCAGGGCTTTGATCTCCTTTTGCAGAACTCGCTTCTGACTGGAACTGGCAGTCTCTGGGACCTGTTGCAACAAAACAATAATTTCCCCAAGACAATTCTCTATCACATTGGTGCCTATAGTTATCATAGGATGACTTTCTCGGTGATCAATATCAACAATAATCATTCTTTGTGATGGCAATTCTACTTGGCCAACTTTTATGGTCACCTCTTTATACCCCACCTGAGGCAAGGGCTGACCATTACTGGCATAGATCTTAAGATGTTCATCTGGACTGCGGGTAATGTCTGAATCAGTCCAGTATCGTTTGAAAAGGACATATGGCATCGTTGTCACCTGAGAACCAGTGGGACCGGTCGTCAGCCCACGTACTTGTCTCGCCAGCTTTGTGGGCCTGGTCGTCTTACTCCTGGGGGTTGGCCCTCTGCCCCAGGGGTTGCTTGTTTAAATTACAAAAGCTTGCGAAGTGCCCCGCCTTTTGACAGCGGCGGCAGATGGGTTGTCTGTCCTGGTCATAACGATTGCTGTTCCTCCCTCTGGTCGATGGAATTCTTCTATGCCATCGCCACGGGACGTCATCTGGACTGGAAGCCAGCTGGATTCTTTCCTTTGGAGACACTTGCATGGCCTGCACGGTTTTGGTTAGCGCAGCCACACTTTTGGTCAGCTCCTGAACCTGAAGGCATAGGTCTGCAGACGGGTCATTATCTAGGGTCTGCGCGTCAGCCTCCACAGGTGCCAGGGAAAGGACACCACCTCCTGGTGGTATGTGACAGGTGGGCGCCGGAGGGGTGCAGTGCCACTTGGGGTTGATTCCCGCAGCACCCGGATGGCCCGGTCTTTAAATTGCACAAAGTCCAGATCAGGATTTTGCAGAGCCATAATGCGCAGCTGTGTTCGGTGAGTGTTAGAAAGGAGCCCCTCAATAAACTGCTCAGTTAGCAATCTGTCCTCGTCTCGCACACTGTCGGGGTTTACCTGTTTAATGGCCCGCAGCGCCTCCTGCAGGTTTAGAGCATAGTCCCATACACTGTACTGCACCCTTTGTTTGCACCCGTAGAACTTCATTTTAATCTCTGCTGCTGTGCGGGTGTCAAAGGTATCCTTTAACCGCGCCAGTATTTCCTTAACAGTGCTTTTGTTCCTGCCTGGCCAGGACTTCACCTCTCTCTGGGCTACACTGATTAACTGGCCTATGAGGATGCTGACTTTCTGCTCCTCAGACAGGGGGTACACTTGGAACAAACTGCGCAGTCTCTCCCCAAAGTCGCTCAGGGTGTGCGACTCCCCTGAGTACTAGGGCAACCACGCCGCCCCTGGTATATATGGCATTGATAACGGCATTACTGTGGCGGCGGCCGCGCCCGCGACTGAATCCTCTCCCAGGTTGGGCATCTTCCTACCCCCTAGTGAACCTCAGACAGTTCCTGGGTTTCTGCTGACGTACCAGTATGCTGCTCTGCCTGCGAGAGGGATCGCTTACCCGGTGGTTCCGGATCGGGGCCTCCTGCTTCCCCTCGGCTGATGGCAAATGACGTGATGACACAGTTCAGCAAAGTCTATGGCACACAGTACCTGGTTATACCGGGGTTCGAATCCTGTTCGTGACACGTGGGGTACTCGGTAGCCGGGCCGGTCGATGCTGGAGGATGTCACTGTGGCGATGACCCGGTCCGTGACCCAGGGCGGTCAATTAAAGTGAAAGGTAAAAGGGGAATAAAGTTTTTATAGAGATAATGTTCGTGACGCCACCTGTGGTATGCGGCTATATGGGGCCGCCGCTGCAGTGCAGATCCTCCAGAGCTGATGGTGATGCAGCAGAGTTGGTTCAGCTCTCCACATGCAGAGCTTAGCCCCAGGGCAGGATATAGTAATGCTATGAGGTAGTTGTTGTTGGTGCACTGTAGTGCAGGTGATGGCGCAGATAATGACTAGTCCACAGCTTAATGGCGGTTTCCTCTTATCTTTACTTGCGGTTCGTTAAGCAGACTGGGGCATGGGTACTAGCTGGTAATAGAGGCCCGGGCGGCCTGTAAGCAAGTTGGGAATTCACCTCGCCAGGTGAAGTTGTAGGCTAGATAGACATCAGGTTTCAGGAGCGTTTCAAAGAGGTGAACCGCGAGGGAAGGCCTGTATGACTGGCTCCAACATTTCAAATACCAGTCATGCAGCAAGCCTTAGCTCCAGCACCTTCTCTAGAGTCCATGCAGGTTGACCAGGTGAAGATGACAAAGCATCGTTAGGAGGCCTGTCATGTAGAGGGAAGGTGCTTCTACTGTGGCAGTCCTGAGCATGTAATCCTCTTTTGCCTAGAGAGACTGAGAAACTCCAGAGCCTAGGGTCTGTTGGAGAGGTCACTCCAGGCGAGAATCGCTGACTCTGTCAGTATGTGTCCTATGGCAATATCCGTTTTGTCGAATTGGAGTACCTGGACTCTGGTTCCGAAGGTAATCTCATTCGACAGGCTGTTGTGGAGCAATATCAAATCCCAATCCAACATTTTCAGGATCCATTGGTGGTTTCTTCGGTGGATGGAAAACTTCTTTCCGAGACCATCCTTTTCGTGACCGAGCTTGTGAAACTTCGAGTAGGATTGCTACACTTGGAGAAGATTCTTCTCTATATCAGCCTCTGCTTCTAGGTCATCCATGGCTGTGAAAAACATGAGCCTGTCTTGGATTGAAAATCTGGAGATGTACTCCGCTCAGGAGTTCCACGAGAGATGTCTAGTTCCCATTCGTCCTGATCGACCTCCGACTTCTCCATCTAATTTACCTGGCTTGCCTGTGTGGCGACCCTTAGGGTTCAGTCGCCACAGAGGTACTGCACCTCACCCTGAGGTGTGGTGTCTCCCTTCTCTCAGGAAAGGAGGGAGTGCTGCTTGGAACCCCAAACACCAGCATCCAACACTACACTGCTCCATGCCGGCTGGAGGGGCAACACGCAGAGCGCAAACTGAGCCCTGACCCTGGCTGGAGTGGGGAGAACCCAAAGGTAGGGGAAACCAGTAGTGGGTGTGGGTGGAGGAAGTAGTTAGAGGGAGCACTTTGGTAGGAGTATATATAGGGAAGCCATCTTATGGTGGCAGTTCAGTTCTAGAGAGCAGTTCAGAAGAACAGCTCGGGACAGTTCAGAAAAACAGTCCGGGAGCAGAGTCTCATTAGGAGATCTGCTCCACAAGTAGGGCCAAGTCAGGAGGGGAGCAGGGAGTATGCTCCGTTCTAGAAAGGATCCCAGGGGGTACGGCGCGTGCAGGACGGCACCCATACGCCCCGCATCTGTCAGAAGACAGAGGGATCGTTGCCGCATTCTAATCCCCAGGAGGGTCAAGTAGGTCCCGGATCCGATGTACAGGAAGGACTTCAGAGCACCCGAGCGGGACTGAGAGTGGGCAGCGCAGGGCAGGAGGGAGAAGGACCTAGTGTGAAGACGGTCAAAATAGGAACACAAGAAAGTGGGGTTCTGCCAGGTATTCCCAAGCTGCCTGAGGAAGGATGGAACCCCTGCCCGGTGAACACAGCGCGACGCGGGAGGCCTTCACCTGTATAGTGCACTTGTGGACTGCCTTAAGAACTGTGAGTAAAATCTTGGATGACTGCACTGTACTGCCTCCATCCATCCTTTCATCTGCGCCATTGTTCCCCCTGCACTGCAACGCCCAGCGCAACCCACGCTCTCTCACTTCACTGACCTGAGGCCTGCTTCATCTGTGGGGAGCCGTTCCAGCACAAGCTGCCCTAACATCTGCCTCAGAGGATTGTTGCAGCGCTGGTGATCCTCACCAGACACCACAGGTGGCGTCACGAAAAATCCCCAAACCCCATCTAGAAATATCCCCCTTTTGCACTGACCGCCCTGGGTCACGGACCGGGCCAGCCACCGAGATATTCCCCGCCAACCGGCATCCAAAGGCCCGGCTGCCGAGTACCCCATGGCCCTGGGGGCGCGTCACCTGCTGCATATTGGATGTATACTGATGTCTTTGATAAGAAGGAGGCTGAGACACTACCGCCTCATAGGCCGTATGACTGTCCCATCAACCTTCTACCAGGCGCTTCCCCTCCACGAGGCCAAATCGACCCCGTGTTGCAGGCTGAGACCCGAGCCATATCCGAGTATATTAAAGAGAATCTTGCCAGGGAATTTATCCGGAAGTCTTTTTTCCACAGCCGGAGCAGGATTCTTCTTTGTGAATAAAAAGGACGGTTCACTCAGACCCTGTGTCAACCCCTGTATAGGGGTCTCAACCAAATTACAATCAAGTATAAATATCCTCAGTTGCAAACAAGAAAAGAAACATGCTCAATTGCAGGGATCACTATAATAAATTAAAATTTTATTAATTGCCCAGAACACTTCAGTTGAACAATTTAAAAAAACTTAAAAAACCAAATGAATGCCTACCGTGGGAGAGTGCCCAACCACCAAGACCATCCCACGGTAATGCTTATAACAACAAACAAATTAATTATGCCACACAGTTTCTAATGGTCAGCACCAATAAAAAAGGCCAATAAACCACTACATGTCCCAAAAGCATTGTATATAGGGACTATCTACTGATAACAATACTTGGTGGTAGTAAGCCCAAAAATACAATAGAATATCTACTGCACCAAAATACCATGAGCAAGGGCCAGAACCTGTGGTTCCTTAAGCAATAATTACAGTCACAATGAGTGTGTAGGCAAAGAAAGCAGCGCCAAAGCATTGATATAGAGTATAGTCACCTGAATCATGATATCCCTAAGAGACAGGCCGTCCAATAGCAGCTAAGAAATACTTCTATACACACAGCACCACCATACGTAGTATGCAGATAGAAGAAAGAGTGGGATGGGGTGGTCAGGCACTGTTGACCTACACAGCGCCCGGAGGAAGCCCACGCGAAACGCGCATTGGGGCTGCTGCAAGTGTGGTTTCACAGGGGTCATTTATGGGTCTGGTGCACATCCTTCAGCATTTCTTGCTTATGAGATCTTTCAACGCTGTGCGCATGGGACTATATACAGTTGAAGCCAGAAGTTTACATACACTATATAAAAAGACACGTATGCATGTTTTTCTCATTATCTGACATGAAATCAGAATAAACCTTTCCTGTTTTAGGTCAACTAGTTTTACGATCATTTTTAATATTTGCCAAATGTCAGAATAATGAGAGAAAGAGAATGTTTTAAGGCATTTGTGGCACCCCAGGGGTCTGGTTGCCACAGTAATAGAAATATTATGTCTGAGAGCAAGTGGGAGGTTTCTCTGGTCAGGAGCCCTAAGCATGCAACACGGCCCACCCAGACCTGGGAGGGGAGGAATCTGCCCTTATAAACTGGGTCTGGGGCGGGATTAGAGAGTGAAGCCCCAGACAGAGACGCAGTCTGGTCTGGAGGAGAGCAGACACAGGGAAAGTTAGAACAGGAGTTCTGTAGGAGCAGAAGCAGAAGACCAGGGGCTGTGAGCAGAGATATAGCTCGCCCTGGCTGAGGACTCTAAAACCGGACACAGGAGTCCGAGGCTGTGGGGACTGATATATACCCAGCAGCAGAAACCAGCCGGCAGGGGATTCCAGGTCCTCTGGCCATAAAAGCCCGGAGGCTTAGTCACAAAGAAGGGACCAGCGCCGCCATCCAGGAGCGGAGGCTAACAGAAGGCCCCAAGTTACCAGCCATACGGGTGAGCACCACACGGTATACTCAGGAACGTGGGCTACTTGTAACCGCTGACAGCAAGGTAGCCAGGAAGAGTGCAGACAGACGGGGAGGCCTACAACAACACCTGGCCAGGGGAGATCCTGCTTGCTCACAGACTGACCAGGCCCCTTATACTAGCCAGTACTCCCGGGAGGGTCTGCCTTATAACATCAGTAAAGACCCTGAACTGCAACCACACGTCTCTGTGTTTCATCGCCGCACCAGCACCATTAGTATTGGGACGCCCACACCATCACTGCCATCATTCACTCTAGCTGCCCTGAGGCAATACTTATCCCGTGGGGAGTCATCCCATTCTTGGCTGCGCATATAACATCAGCCTCAGCGGTCTGCAGCGCAGCGGCGGTCCCCACTGACCGCAATCCACGGGTGGCGTAGTCGGACAATTACAATACAAATAGACTGCCACTGGTTTGACCACCCTGAGCCACGGACCGGGTCACCGCCACACGGAGACTACAACCCCCAGCATCCTATTACAGGCCCGGTTCCGGGTTCCCCAGCACAGGCCCAGGGGGCGCGTCAACTTTGGCGTAGTCGGCAGGATTTCGTGCCCGCAACCACCGGGTACTGCGTGCCTGAAAAAGACTTTCGTAACTTACCTGTGGCAAAGTTTCCCGCCGTCCGGAGTCGTTTCCCGCCATCTGGAGCCGATTCCCGCCATCAGACGCCATCTTGGACCGTTTCCCGCCGTCTTCTGCCATCTTCCCGCCATCCGCAGCTGCTTCCCGCCATCGGACGCCATCTTCAGGACGCCGAGCAGGAAGAAGAGGGGCGTGGACGCCGAAAGCGCGCGAGACCCGAAGCTCCGCCCCACGCACCGACGCTGCGCAAGGTCCTGGAAGGGAGGAAGAGCGACGCTGACGTCATCGGAGCGCGATGCCAGGTCCTCCACCCCGACGATCGCGGCCTACGGAAGAAGAGCATCGCAAGGTAGGCCACGGTCCACTAGGGGGTGAAGGAGGATGTCGGACACCGAGGGGAGCTCCACCGCCAAACCGGCCGCCAGCGCAACCGCTGCTGCGGTCATGCCTTTCACCATGCCCTATATCCCGGGGGCAACCTGGCTACCCCAGTACTCAGGGGAGTCACATACCCTAAGTGACTTTAGGGAAAGACTGGATAGCCTCTTCCAGGTATACCCCCTCACGGAGGAGCAAAAAGTAAACATCCTGGTCGCCCAGTTAATCGGGGCAGCCCAAAGGGAGGTAAAGTCCTGGCCACCTAGGAGGAAGAGGACTGTCAGAGAAATACTAGCCCGGCTGAAAGACACATTTGATACCCGCACCTCAGCCGAAATAAAGCTCAGATTTTACGGGTGCAAACAGCGGGCACATGAAAGTATAAGAGACTATGCTCTAAACCTACAAGAGGCCCTGAGAGCCATTAAGCAGGCAGACCCTGACAGCGTGGGAAATGAAGACAAGCTGTTGACCGAACAATTTATTGAGGGTCTACTGTGCAATGCCCACCGAACCCTGTTGCGGGCAATGGCCTTACAGGACCCTGACCTGGACTTTGCACAGTTTAAGGACAGAGCCATCCGGGTGCTCTGAGAACCGGCACCAGGTGGCGCTGTGACCCACAGGCGCCCTGCTATCACTTACCACCAGGAGACGGCGCCCTTGTCTGCAGGGCCTGTGGGAGCTGATGCGCAGGCTTTAAATAGTGACCCGGCTACAGACCTGCACCATCAGGTCCAAGAGCTGACTAGGAGCGTTGCCGCGCTAACCAGAACTGTGCAGTCTTTACAGGTCTCTTCTCCAGGAAAGATCCAGCTGGCATCCAGACCGGAGGATGTCCCGTGGCGCCGACTGAGGAGGACCCCACCGGCCAGAGGAAGACCCAGCGACAGATACAACGAGGACGGACGACCCATCTGCCGCCACTGCAATCAACCCGGACATATGGCAAGGTACTGTCATTTAAACGGGCACAACCTGGGGTAGAGGGCCAACCCCCAGGCATAAGATCATCAGGCCCATCAAACTGGCGTGATAAATACGTAGGGGGACGTCCAATCTTGCCTGTGGTACTGGATGGCATTCCTATGAGTGCCCTACTAGACACTGGGTCACAGGTGACCACCATCCCGTACGTGCTCTTTAAGCAGTACTGGAATGACTCGGACATAACCCGCTACCCAGATGACGACCTGAGTATCATCGCCAGCAATGGTCAGCCCGTGCCGCAGGTGGGATTTAAGGAGGTGACCATTACGATCGGTAAAGTCGAACTGGCGGCACAAGGACTGATTATAGTGGACATAGACCGTCATGAGAGTCACCCTAGAATAACCTTGGGAACTAATGTGATTGAAAATTGTCTTGCAGAGGTGATTCTCATTTTACAGCAGGTTGCAAAGAACGCCAGTTCCAGCCAGCAGCGTGTGCTCCAAAAAGAGATCCGGGCACTGATGATGCTGCAACAGGTGGAACTATCTGGTGGTGAGATAGGTAGCGTGAGAATGTGTGACCCGTTCCCTATTGCCATGCCCCCAAAAAGTGAGATGATGATTTGGTGCCGGGCAGCTATTGGTCTAAGAGGTAGAGACTACCAAGCAATGGTAGAACCAGTCTACTCGGACAGTAGGCCCACCATTTTGACAGCACGGGGGGTGGTCGATGTACGCCATGGGAGGGTGCCCGTCCGCATCATAAATATCAGGGAGAGAGAAGTATACCTGCCCCGGTATGCCACGCTAGCCAAATTGTTCACCATCAACCAGAACTCTGTACAGGCCGTAGAACCCTTGCCTCCATCTCAACTAGAGGAAGGTAACGGCTCTAAGAAACCAATGGAGGACTGGCGTCAGCAACTGCATTTGGTTACTGACTCCACTCTCTCACACCAAAAACAGGGAGTCTACCGGGTGGTTCAGGAGTACGAGAGAGTGTTTAGCAAACACCCGCTAGACTTTGGGTGAGTAAAGGGGGTAGAACATCACATCCCCACGGGAGACCATCCTCCCATAAAGGAGAGATACCGACCCGTACCCCCAGCACACTACCAACACGCCAAGGGGATGCTAAGAGACATGAAGGAGGCTGGGGTAATCAGGGACAGCTGTAGCCCCTGGGCAGCTCCACTAGTCTTAGTGAAAAAGAAAGACAATACCATGAGAATGTGTGTAGGCTACAGGAAGGTCAACCGTATCACACACAAAGATGCGTACCCGTTACCAAGGATAGAAGAGTCCTTAGCTGCATTAAAATCTGCTAACTTCTTCTCTACTTTGGATCTCACTAGCGGGTACTGGCAGGTTCCTGTAGCAGAGGCGGACCGGGAGAAGACCGCATTCACCACCCCGATGGGTCTCAGCGAATTTAACTGTATGCCGTTCGGGCTCTGCAACGCACCAGGAACCTTCCAACGGTTGATGGAATGCTGTCTGGGACACCGGAACTTCGAGACGGTCCTGTTATTGTCACGCTGTCTCGGCGTTCAGGAAGTCAGGAGCCTATGCTGTCCCTACACTGAGGCCCTGCCTCATCCCTCTACCTGGAGGTACTGTTGATGGTACAGAGGTCCAGGCCGCCAGCGTAAACCTACCTCCTGAGAATCCCTGAACCTCAGTAATCTAGTCCTGAGAAGGACCCCGATCACAACAATTGGGGACATGACCGTATACGCCAAACACAGTACAAGACGAACGAGACAGTACAAGGGGCAAACCAAAAACCACCTCGCATACAAAAACTTACACCACTACAATGGAGGGAACACCAACGGGTAAGGGGATAAAGAATAAAGCGAGGAAGGGAAAAAACCACACCGAGTACACTTCGCTCCAAACTCCACAATACCACGTATCGCTCTGATAGTCTGCATGAGAAGCTTTCACCGACAACTACCCTATCAGAACGGCAGGTATTTGAAGGAGTCCCAATACTGCAGAATTAACTGCAGCTGGGCGAGGCTGGGCCTCGTCTAGCACAGAGAGAGAGAATTAACTCCCTCCCTGCCGAAAAACACCAAGCACCAAAAACTCAGCTGCGAGAAGTCAGGCTGTGTAATCGCGACGATCTTCGTGGTGACACACCCGTGACAGTTATACCTGGACGATGTCATCGTCTATTTCAAGACCTACGAGGACCACCTGAAACACCTGCAGAAGTGTTTGAAGCTCTGGCAAACTACGGCCTAAAGGTGAAACCCTCCAAGTGTCACCTCCTGAAACCAAAGGTGCAGTACCTGGGACACGTGGTGAGTGCTGACGGAGTGGCTCCCGACCCTGATAAGATCACCGTGATTAAGGACTGGCCAAGACCCTCCAGCATAAAGGAAGTGCGGCAGTTCCTCGGGTTGGTAGGCTACTACCGAAGATTCATTCACGGTTTCACCAAAATGGCAGCCCCTATGCAGGACCTCCTGATAGGTCAATCTCGGAAAGCCAAAAACCAGAAGCCGCCCTTTAGGTGGGAAAAGCTGGAAGAGGAGTCCTTCTGCCAGCTGAAGATGGCCCTCACGGGGGATGAAATCCTGGCATATCCAGACTACAGCCAGCCCTTTATCCTCCACACGGACGCAAGCAACATCGGGCTAGGAGCCGTACTGTCCCAGATCCAGCAAGGGAAAGAACGGGTAATCGCTTACGCCAGCCGAAAGCTACGGCCCACGGAGAGGAACCCTGAGAATTATAGCTCATTCAAGCTGGAGTTCCTGGCAGTAGTGTGGGCAGTGACCGAACGTTTCAAGCATTACCTTGCCTCTTCCAAATTCACCGTGTACACGGATAACAACCCGTTGACACACCTGGACACTGCAAGGCTCGGTGCCCTGGAACAGAGATGGATGGCCCGCCTGTCCAACTTTGAATTCACCATCAAATACCGGGCGGGACGCTCAAATGCCAACGCGGATGCCCTGTCTAGAATGCCGAACTTACCGGACGTAGGGGAAGATCCAGAAGATCTGGAAGAAGTCGAGCTCCCTGCGTTCCACCGTCATGGGATTACCCTGTATTCCCACTGTGTGAAGGACAGGCGCTCCGTGACGTTCAATCCCTTGCCCCACTACAACTGGGCGGAGACGCAAGACAGTGATCCCGCAGTCCGTTTGGTGAAGGAAATGCTGACCCAGGCCGATGCCAGTCTTGACCCAGACGCTCCGGAGGAGACCAAGTAACTGTGGAAGGAGAAAAGTAAGCTGTTCCTCTACAGGGAGAAGCTGTGCCGGAGAATGGTTAACTCTCGAACACATGAGTTGACCTGGCAGGTAGTGGTCCCAAGACGAGACGCGGCTATGGTTCTGGAGGCATACCACAACGGAGCAGGACACTTCGGATGGAAGAAGCTGGAGTTCTTGTTGCGTGAACGGTTCTACTGGGTAGGCATGAGAGGAGCCATCGAGAGGTGGTGCAGAGACTGTGGCCAGTGCCACCTGAGAAGAAAAGACCGTGCCAGCCAGAAGACTCCTCTGCAGCCCATCATCACCAGACAGCCACTGGAACTGGTAGCCCTGGACCATGTGAAACTGGCTCCAAGCAGATCTGGGTATGTCTACGCCCTCACAATCGTAGATCATTACTCCCGGTTCCTGGTGATGGTCCCGGTCAAGGACTTAACGGCTCAAACAGCAGCTAGAGCCTTCCAGCAGCACTTCTGCCGTCCACACGGGTACCCGGACCAAGTGTTGACAGACCAAGGACCAGCCTTCGAAGCGGAGGTCTTCCAGGAGTTCTGCAACCTGTATGGCTGCAAGAAGATAAGAACAACGCCCTATCACCCTCAAACCAATGGACTCTGCGAGAAGATGAACCAGGTGGTGATAGATCTGCTAAAAACATTGCCCCTGGAAGAACGCAGTCTGTGGCCTGAGAAACTGCCCGATCTGGTGGACCTGTATAACCACATCCCAGTAGGTTCCACCAACTGTACCCCGGCTTACCTAATGAGAGCAAGACCTGGTAAGCTGCCTATTGACCTGGATATGGGAGTCCTGACACCTGAGGACACCTCGCCAGAGGCAGACTGGGATACAGAACGGCAGCAGCAGTATCGGAAAGTACAGGAGAGCGTCGAGCGAAGTCTGTCTCAAGCTAGAGAAAGGCAAGAGAAGGCTTATAACCAGTATGCTCCCGCTGTTCCCCTGGTACCTGGAGAGCAGGTCTTGAAGAGGAAGAGGCGGCTCCACAAGTTGGACGACCAGTGGGAGAAGGACCCGTACACCGTACTGCCCTCAACTCATAAGAACCCAAAAATCTGCGTAATCAGTAAGGATGGAGGAGAAACCACAGCCATTGTCTCCAGAGACCACCTGAAGAAGTGTCCCAAGCAGCTGCAAAGCCCTGAAGAAGATCAAGAAAACCCTCAACCCGCAGGAGGAAAGGGAAGAAATGATCAGTACAGTACTCGGAGACTTCCCCCGGTCTTGGACACAAGTAAACGGCGCTGTCGTGGTACCCGTCCTCACCTTTCTCCAGCCAGCCCCGCAAGTGCCTACAGAGGAACCGGTAGAGCTGGAAGAGCAGCCGGCCCAAGAGGCAGAAGAGTCCACACCAGCAGTCCAGGGGGATCAACCCTCTGCTAGTAGTGAGCCTGCCGTGCCCCTAGTGAGACAAAGAGTGCGCAGACAGCTGCCAAGCTTACCCATAACATCTCCTACACCCTGTAGTGCAGAACCAGTTAGTGAGCTCCGTAGGTCCACTAGGGTCACTAGAGGTCAGATGCCCGCTCGCTGGAGAATATAACTAATGCACTGTGAATTTATCTGTTAACTGTTTATGGTTTTTGTTGTTGCCTGTTACTAATTATGTTTCTCAGTTACCCTGCAGATTTATTTGGACTAACAGGTTATGGACGCTGGATAACCGGAACAGTTTTGTAGATAGTTGCACCTTGGTGCCTCTTGTGAAGACGGCCGTGGAAGAGAAAACCTGTCTGGCGTGGCCTCCTTGCGGCCCAAAGTAGCTAGCTCCAGCCTTGCAGCCACGCCCAAGGCCAACGCAAGGGGTTTGCTTTGGACAGGTCCCCTACTTCGCTTAAAGCTTCACCTTGGGTGATATGGACACCCGGTTACGGACACGCCGTGACCTTTACAGACTAAAGTTTCTTGTAAATATGTTGTCTTGTTATTGTTATACCTTGTATTTATGTTTCTTTAAAAATGTGTTTAGTCCCGGAGTACTAAAGTTTACTAGGGGGGAATGTGGCACCGCAGGGGTCTGGTTGCCACAGTAATAGAAATATTATGTCTGAGAGCAAGTGGGAGGTTTATCTGGTCAGGAGCCCTAAGCATGCAACACAGCCCACCCAGACCTGGGAGGGGAGGAATCTGCCCTTATAAACTGGGTCTGGGGCGGGATTAGAGAGTGAAGCCCCAGACAGAGGCGCAGTCTGGTCTGGAGGAGAGCAGACACAGGGAAAGTGAGAACAGGAGCTCTGTAGGAGCAGAAGCAGAAGACCAGGGGCTGTGAGCAGAGATATAGCTCGCCCTGGCTGAGGACACTAAAACCGGACACAGGAGTCCGAGGCTGTGGGGACTGATATATACCCAGCAGCAGAAACCAGTCGGCAGGGGATTCCAGGTCCTCTGGCCATGGAAGCCCGGAGGCTCAGTCACAAAGAAGGGACCAGCGCCGCCATCCAGGAGCGGAGGCTAACAGAAGGCCCCAAGTTACCAGCCATACGGGTGAGCACCACACAGTATACTTAGGGACGTGGGCTACTTATAACCGCTGACAGCAAGGTAGCCAGGAAGAGTGCAGACAGACGGGGAGGCCTACAACTCCACCTGGCCAGGGGAGATCCTGCTTGCTCACAGACTGACCAGGCCCCTTATACTAGCCAGTACTCCCGGTAGGGTCTGCCTTATAACATCAGTAAAGACCCTGAACTGCAACCACACGTCTCTGGGTTTCATCGCCGCACCAGCACCATTAGTATTGGGACGCCCACACCATCATTCACTCTAGCTGCCCTGAGGCAATACTTCTCCCATGGGGAGTCATCCCATTCTTGGCTGCGCATATAACATCAGCCTCAGCGGTCTGCAGCGCAGCGGCGGTCCCCACTGACAGCAATCCACGGGTAGCGTAGTCGGACAATTACAATACAAATAGACTGCCACTGGTTTGACCACCCTGAGCCACGGACCGGGTCACCGCCACACAGAGACTACAACCCCCAGCATCCTACAACAGGCCCGGTTCCGGGTTCCCCAGCACAGGCCCAGTGGGCGAGTCACATTTTTATTACTTACTGCAAAGTCAAAAGTTTACATTCACTATGATTACTATACCTTTAACCCCTATGCCTTTAACCCCTTTCTGACCCAAGGCGCACTAATGCGTATCTGTTCCCTGGGTCTTATGGGCCAGATACGTATTAGTACACCCTGACGATTTCGCCCTCACAGCGATTGCCGCTGGGTGTCAGCTGATTGTCACAGCTGACACCCGGTACTATGGGCTGGGAGCGGTCCTGCACCACTCCCAGCACATTAATCCCCGAAATGCTGTGATCGAAGTTGATCGCAGCATTCCGGTGGAAAGAAGAGGTAAGCGCCAGGACTCACCTCCTCTCCAACGTCCCGCAGTGACTGTGGCCAGGTCCCTTGGTTGTCATGTGACCTGGATATCATCATGACGACATTCGGGTCACCAGACAGCTGGAAGATACTTTGATCATGCGCAGTGCGCGATCAAAGTATCTTCTGTCTGTGCAGCTGTGACAGCCTGTATAGCACAGGGATGCTACTGCAAATAAAACACGATCAAAAAGACGAATGTAAATATAAATAGTACCACTGAAAACATCATCTTGTCCCACAAAAAACAAGCCGCAATACAGCTCCATCAGCCGAGAAATAAAAAAGTTATAGCTCTCAGAATAAAGTGATGCAAAATAAATTCTTTTTTCTATAAAATAGTTTATTGTGCAAAAGCGCCAAAACATAAAAAAAATATTAATGTGGTACCACTGTAAACATACTGACCCAAAGAATAAAGCTACCTTATCAATTTTACCACATGCGGAACGGCATAAAAAAAAAAAAAAACAATTCCTGAATTGTTGTTTTTGGTTTATTCTGTCTCCCAAAAATCGGAATAGAAAGCGATCAAAAAATGGCACGTGCCTGAAAATGGTACCAATAAAAACGTCAACTTGTCCCGCAAAAAAACAAGCCATCACATGACTCTTTCGGATGAAATATGGAAAAATTATACCTCTCAAAATATGGCGATGCAAAAATTAGTTTTTGCAAAACAAACAAAAAAAAAAGCGTCTTTTAGTGTGTGACAGCTGTCAATCATAAAAAGCTGATATAAATCTGGCATCGACCCGAAGAATAAAGTCGTCTAATCACTTATACTGCATGAGGAAAGGCATAAAAAATAAACTCTAGGGTTAAGGTTGTGCTGGGGTTAAGGTTGTGCTACGGTTAGGGTTCTGTTGGGGTTGGGATTTTTTCAAAAGTAAAGAAAAAAAGATGACAATATGGGGACTAGTGTTGAACGCAAGTGCTCACTACTTGAGTTTGCATTGGGTGCTCAGCTATGCACAGAGTATTGCCGGTGCTGGAGTGACATGCTCGAGTCTCCGCCTCATATGCTTCGCGGCCAAAAAAAACTCGAGGGGATTGCCTGCCATGCATGAGCGATCCCTGCATGTTTTGTTTTGGGTGTTTAACAACCGTGAAACATGAGGGCGGGGACTCGAGCATGTCACTCGAGCACCCGCAATACATGATGCATACCTGAGTACCTGATGCAAACTCAAGTAGCGAGCACTTGCCCTAAAGACTAATGACAACTTATTCAATATGATGACCTAATGTTATCGATTTCTGTGTCGTACCTCTGGGTTCAAAATATTTTCTATACCCCTTGATAAAATCCTTGAAGGGTCTAGTTTCCAAAATGGGGTCACTTGTGGGGGGTTTCCACTATTTAGGCACATCAGGGGGCTCTCCAAACGAGACATGACATCTGCTCTCAATTCCAGCCAATTTTGCTTTCAAAAAGTCACACAGTGCTCCTCTCCTTCTGAACCCTGCAGCGCGCCAAAACATTGGTTTTCTCCCACATATGGGGTTTCGGCTAACTTTGGAAAAATTGCACAACAAACAATTTCTCCTGTTACCCTTATGAAAATGCAAAATTGGGGGCTGAAAAACATTTTTGTGGGAAAAATGTGAAAAATTTATTTTTATGGCTCAATGTCATAAGCTTCTGCGAAGCACCTGGGGGTTCAAGGTGCTCACCACATATCTAGATAAGCTCCCTGAGGGGTCTAGTTTCCAAAATGGTGTCACTTGTGGGGGGATTCCACTGTTTAGGCACATCAGGGGCTCTCCAAATGCTACATAGCGTCCGCAAATTATTGAAGCAAATTTTACATTCAAAAAGTCAAATGGTGCTCCTTCCCTTCCGAACACTGCTGTGCACCCAAACAGTGGTTTTCTTCCACATATGGGGTATCAGCTTACTCAGGAGAAATTGCACAACAAATGGTATGGTGCAATTTCTCCAGTTACCCTTATGAAAATGCAAAATTGGTGGGCTGAAAAACATTTTTGTGGGAAAAATGTGAAAAATTTATTTTTACGGCTCAATGTTATAAACTTCTGTGAAGCACCTGGGGGTTCAATGTGCTCACCACACTTCTAGATAAGCTCCCTGAGGGGTCTAGTTTCCAAAATGGTGTCACTTGTGAGGGGTTTCCACTGTTTAGACACATCAGGGGCTCTTCAAACGCAACATGGCGTTCGCTAATTATTCAAGCAAATTTTACATTCAAAAAGTCAATTGGTGTTCTTTCCCTTCCAAACCCTGCCATGCTCCCAAACAGTGGTTTTCCCCCACATATGGGGTATCGACATGCTCAGAAAAAATTGCACAACAAATTTTGGGGTCTATTTTTTCCTGTTACCCTTGCAATAATAAAAAATTGGGGTCTAAAGTATAATTTTTGTGAGAAAAAGTTAAATGTTCACTTTTTCTTCCACTTTCCAAAAATTCCTGTGACGCACCTGAAGAGTTAATAAACTTCTGGAATGTGGTTTTGAGCACCTCGAGGGGTGCAGTTTTTAGAATTGTGTCACTTTTCTGTCATAAAGGCCCCTCAAAGTCACTTCAAATGTGATGTGGTTCCTAAAAAAATGGTTTTGTAAATTTTGTTGGAAAAATTTGAAATCGCTGGTCAACCCTTATAGCTTCCGAACCCAAAAAAATTTTGGTTCCAAAATTGTGCAGATGTAAAGTAGACATGTGGGAAACTTTATGTATTAACTATTTTGTGTGACATATCTCTCTGATTTAGGGGCATGAAAATTCAAAGTTTGAAACTTGCAAAATTTTCAACATTTTCGCCAAATTTCCATTTTTTTCACAAACAAACGCAAGTCATATCAAAGAAATTTTACCACTATCATTAAGTACAATATGTCACGAAAAAACAATCTCAGAATGAGTGAGGTCCGTTGAAGCGTTCCAGAGTTATTATTACCTCATAAAGTGACAGTGGTCAGAATTGTAAAAATTGGCCTGGTCATGAACGTGCAAACCACCCTCGGTGGTAAAGGGGTTAAACAATTCTGGACTGCCTATATGATGATGTCATGTGTTTGAAAGCTTCTGACAGGTTTTATGGTAACATCTGAGTTAATTAGAGACACACCTGTGGATGTATTTTAATGCACACCTGAAACACACTGTTTCTTTGTGTAGCATCATGGGAAAGTCTAAATAAATCAGCCAAGAGAATTGTGGATTTTCACAAGTCTGGCACATCCTTGGGTACAATTTCAAGATACTTGAAGGTGCCTCGTTCATCTGTGCAAACAATTATACGCAAGTACAAACGAGATGGGAATGTCCAGCCATCATACCGCTCAGAGACGGGTTCTGTGTCCTAGAGATGAACCTGCTTTGCTTTAGTCCTTGGATTGATATGCACATGTCGGACCAAAAGACCTTGTGAAGATTATGGCGGAAGCTGGTAAGATTGTGTCAATAACCACAGTGAAATGAGTATTGTATCAACATGGGCTGAAAAGCCACTCTGCCAAGAAGAAGCCATTACTCCAAAAGAAACATAAAGTCTTTAATGTTAATGTTTGCAAATGCACACAGGAACAAAGGCCTTCATTTTTGGAGACATGTCCTGTGGTCTGATGAAACTAAAATTTAACTTGTTGGGCATAATGACCATCGAGGAAAAATGGAGAAGCTTGGAAGCCCAAGAACACCATCCCAACTGTAACAGACTGGGGTGGCAGCATCATGTTGTGGGGTTGTTTTGCTGCAGGATGGACTGGTGCATTTCACAAAATAGATAGCATCATGAGAAAAGAAGCTTATGTGACAATACTGAAGCAACATCTCAAGACATCAGCCAGGAAGTTAAAGCTTGGGCAGAAATGGGTCTTCCAAATGGACAGTGACCCGAAGCATACTGCCAAAATGGTAGCAAAGTGGCTTAAGGATAATAAAGTCAATGTTTTGGAGTAGCCATCACAAAGCCCTGATCTCAATCCTATTGAAAATTTATGGGCAAAGTTGAAAAGGCAAGTGTGAGGAAGGTGACCTACAAACCTGGATCAGTTACACCAGTTTTGTCAGGAGGAATGGGCTCAAATTCCAACGAACTACTGTGAGAAGCTTGTGGAAGGATATCCCAAACGTTTGACCCAAGTCATTCAGTTTAAGAGCAATGGTACCAAATACTAATGAAATGTAAGTAATAAAAATGCCTTAAAACATTCTCTCTCTCATTATTCTGCCATTTGGCAAATATTAAAAATGATGGTAATCCTAATTGATCTAAAACGTGAAAGGTTTATTCTGATTTCATGTCAGATATTGAGAAAAACATGCATATGTGTCGTTTTATATAGTGTATGTAAACTTCTGGTTTCAACTGTACATAACCTGCATTTGTCTACTTATGTTACTGAGCTGCTCTCAGATGGTGTATACACGTTGTGTGTGATAGTGTATCCCATACTTTATGCATTCGCAATTTTTGTTATGTCTTTTATTTAAATTGTGGGGATGCACATCATGCTGATGATGTTCACCATGTGAGGAACTTTCACATGATGATTGCAACATACTGTGTTGATCCTATTTATTTGATAGTGATGTAGCACCCCTCATACCCGGTACCTGTTTGAGGACCAATCACTTGAATACCTGTGTCTTTGCTATTGTAGACTTATTTTATTGTATGTTATGTATTTTGCCCGTTTGTTTGATTTATATTTATTCAATAAAATTTTGATATATATGATACATTGTTCTGGACCATGACTGTATGTCTCTTACAAGAATAAACTGTTGACCTACACGTGTCACCACTGAATAAAGAATAAATATCCTCTGCCTCTCATTTACAACTTGTTTGATCATCTTAAAGGTTCCACTGTCTTTATGAAGCTCGACCTTCAGGGACATACAACCTGATCTGAATATGCCAAGGAGATGAACAAGGAGATGAATGGAAGATGGCCTTTAATACCCGGGATGGCCATTATGAGTATCGCATAATGCTGTTTGGACACTCTAATGCCCCTGCAGTCTTTCAAGAACTGGTAAACGACATCTTCCGGGACCTTCTCTAACGTGTGTAGTAGTTAACTTTGACGATATCTTGGTGCTCTCTCCCGATCTGCCTTCACACCGAAGGGAAGTTTGCCGGGTCCGGCAGAGCTTAAGGAAGAACCGTCTGTACGCCAAATATGAAAAGTGTGTCTACAAGCAGACCTCTCTCCCGTTTCTTGGGTACATGATTTCCAAGGTCTGCTTGAAAATGGATCCCGAGAAGGTACTGTATCTGCAGTCTTGAAGTAGCCTCATCCAGACTGTCTGAAAGCTATCCAGCGATTTCTCGGATTCGCGAATTACTACCGCCAGTTCATTCCACATTTCTCCTCTCGGACTGCTCCTATTTCTGCCCTGACCCGCAAGATGGTCAACTCTAAAATATGGACTCCAGAGGCAGAGGATGCCTTTGTGTCTTTAAAACAGACTTTCTCCTCAGATCCTGTGCTGCATCGTCCGGACAACAACAAGCAGTCCTTTCTGGAGGTGGATGCTTCTTTCTCCGGGGCCAGAGCCGTTCTTACTCAGAAGTCTTCTTCCGGTCTCATGGTGACCTGTGACTTCTTTTCAAAAATCTTCTCAGTCCCAGAATGCATCAACCCCATAGGTGATCAAGAACAGTTAGCGATAAAACTGGCCCTGGAGGAGTGGCGATTCTTGCTTGAAGGAGCGATACACCAGGTAGTTACCTACGCTGACCACAAGAATCTAGCCTATTTGCAGTCCGCACAGCGGCTTAATTCACGACAAGCCAGGTGGTCTCTGTTGTTCACTCGCTTCAACTTTACTTTCCATTTCCGGCCGGCATATAAGAACGTCAAGGCAGACACACTCTCTAGATCTTTCCTGTGTTCCAACCAGGAGGAGGAGCCGGAACACATCAGTCAGTCCTCCAAAATTATTACAGTCGCTCCGATGGATTGGTCTCTGCTCCCTTCTGGAAAGATTTTCGTTGCAGAACCAAATAGGAAGCAGGTCTTTCTGTGGGGTCAGTCGTCTAAGTTGGCTGGCCATGCCAGACAGAAGAAAAGGTCTCTCTTCATTTCCCGACATTATTGGTGGCCGACCCTGTGCAAGGATGTTGCGGATTTCGTCTCTGCCTGTCCCTCTTGTGCCAGAACAAAACTCCGTAGCAGCTTCTGACCAGTTGGCTACTTCCTCTGCCTGTACTATCTGCCCCCCTGGCAGCATATTGCAATGGATTTCATCACTGATTTTCAAGTATCGGCCAGGTGTACCATCACCTGGGTGGTTGTGGATTGCTTCTCCAAAATGGCTCTTTTCACTCCTCAGTCTGGTCTCCCATGTGCTTCAGTGCTTGCAGAGAAGTTTATTCTACACATTTTCCGCCTTCATGGTCTCGGATAGAGGCGTCCAGTTTACTTCTCGCTTCTGGAGGGCCACCTGCAAATTACTCAGTGTCACTCTGGATTTCTCTTCGGCCTACCATCCTAAATCCAATGGCCAGGTTGAGCGGGTTCTGATCACATCCTGACCAACTTCCTGCGGCACTTTGTCAATGTCCACCAGAGTGACTGGTCCAAACTCCTGCCTTGGGCTGAATTCGCATACAACAACCATATGAGTAAATCGTCTGCCAAATCCCCGTTTTTCGTGGTCTACGGTCAACATCCCAATATTCCATTCCTTGTTTCCACTACCTCTGGTATTCCTGCTGCTGAATCTTTTGTCAAGAGTATATAGGAAAATACAGTAAAAGAAGCAGTATGTATAGACAGGGATCACCAAAATGAGATCAAAATACTTTGACAAACAAACCAAAACACAAACTTTTAAAAGCAATTAAAAGAGCGAAAAAACACTATCCAAGACCCCAACATTATAATGTCTAGGTCAATCCTCAAGAACTATTATATATCAGTAATCAAACAAATAGATGGTTACCCCACAAGATGTATACAGTAATGCATCTATAGGTGAAAATATGCATAAATACCCTCAAAATGCAACATGAATACAATATCAAATGCACATAGTTTACACAACCATATAAAGTCATATAATACTGGCCCGTGGGACAATAAAGTGCTAATACTGAAAATAGTAATCACTATGCGCCCAGAATATACATCATCGGTACATGTGAAGACGTATAAACAATATATATATATATATATATATATATATATATATATATATATACTGCTGGCACAAGGAGGATAACCAAAAAATAGGGGTAAAAAAACAAGACCATTTGTGACCTGTAGAGGTATAAGGAGAGGATATTGCAGCCCCGACCCCATGCATATCACGACTACAGATGTGGCTTCATCAGGGGAAGTATTGTAGCAAGGTGGCCTGTTTGTTCATATAAATAATAGAGAAGATAATTACCAGGATTGTGCACAGCTGTGCAAGGCATCCATTCAGTACTTGAGCAAAAAAAGTCAGTGCGTGTGTACGCACCGGAAGTAAAATTACAAGAGCCACTGTGGAACGTACTTGGCGAACCGAAAATGAAGGGATCTGCAATCCAACACCAGTGTGCAAGTGCCCACCGGAAGTATAGAGGAAACCACCGTGGAACGCACCTGCGAACCGGAAGCCGAAGAATCAAGGCAAAGAGTGTCGCCCAGATGCATGCCATCAGCGCCAATGGGAAGATCTACCATTTCTGTAAGTTGAGGGCTGGTATGTTTATTAAATTGAACAGCATAAATAACATAACTCCATTGAAAATCAACATTTACAAGGTACAAACAAGAAAGTGGGGAAGAAAGAAGTCGGGGGAAGATAGAATAAATAAATAAATTAAAATAAACCAAAAAAACGGTTGCAAATAAAATCAAAGTGAACAGGTGTGAATTCTTCTGAGTTGTGTCACATTCCCATCAACTAACCACAGATGGATACATGGGTCATCCAATGAAGAGTAGGTAAAGATGTGTCAACATGTATAGAGTGATATACAGTGGGTACGGAAAGTACTCAGACCCCTTTAAATTTTTCACTCTTTGTTTCATTGCAGCCATTTGGTAAATTCTAAAAAGTTAATTTCTTTTCTCATTAAAGTGACAATGGTCAGATATGAAAAAATTGTCCTGATCAAAAAGGTGAAAACAGCCTGTGTTGTAAAGGGTGTAGGGCGGCGGTGTTCACACCGTGCAGTAACTGAGGCAGTGACCCAAGCAAGTCCAACATAAGCAGCTTTTATTCGGCAAAACTTACAGATAAACAGAAAGTCCTCCGATTCGGAGCCGGGTTAACACAAGTCCATAACAATGGTTGTCAGGGGCAACGGAATCGCCTGGCCGCTCAGAGCCTGACGGGTGCAGAGCCTTCTCAGACGTGGGCTCAGCTACTCATGGATCCACTTTCCTGCTATGCTCCTAGCAGGTCCCAACACTGAACACCACTAATCCTTAGTGCAGGGTTTTTAACCACTTTGCACCAGAGCCTGTTTTTGCCTTCGTGACCAGGCCAATTTATTCAATTCTGACCACTGTCACTTTATGAAGTAATTACTCTGGAACGCTTCAATGGATCACCCTGATTCTGAGAGACTTTTTTCGTGACATATTGTACTTCATGATAGTGGTAAAATTTTTTCGATATCACTTGCGTTTATTTGTGAAAAAAATTGGAAATTTGGCGAAAATTTTGCAATTTTCAAACTTTGAATTTTCATGCCCTTAAATCAGAGAGATATGTCACACAAAATAGTTAATAAATAACATTTCCCACATGTCTACTTTACATCAGCACAATTTTGGAACCAAAATTTTTTTTTTGTTAGGGAGCTATAAGGGTTAAAAGTTGACCAGTGATTTCTCATTTTTCCAACAAAATTTGCAAAAACATTTTTTTAGGGACCACATCATATTTGAAGTCACTTTGAGGGGTCTTTATGACAGAAAATACCCAAAAGCGACACCATTCTAAAAACTGCACCCCTCAATGTGCTCAAAACCACATTCAAGAACTTCAATTCAGGAATTTTTGGAATGTGGAAGAAAAAAAAATTAACATTTAACTTTTTTCACAAAAATGTTACTTTAGACCCATTTTTTTTTTATTTTCACAGGGGTAACAGGAAAAAATGGACCCCAAAATTTTTTGTGCAATTTCTCTTGAGCGCGCCGATACCCCATATGTGAGGGAAAACCACTGTTTGGGCGCACTGCAGGGTTCGGAAGGGAAGGAGCGCCATTAGACCTTTTGAATGTAAAATTTGTTTGAATAATTAGCAGATGCCATGTTGCATTTGGGGAGCCCCTGATGTGCCTAAACAGTGGAAACCCCCCACAAGTGACACCATTTTGGAAACTAGACCCCTTAGGGAACTTATCTAGATGTGTGGTGAGCACCTTGAACCCCAAGGTGCTTCACAGAAGTTTATAATATTGAGCTATAAAAATAAAATTTTCACATTTTTCCCACAAAAACATTTTTCATCCCTTAATTTTGCATTATCATAAGGGTAATAGGATAAATTGCACCATGAAATTTGTTGTGCAATTTCTCCTGAGTACGCCAATACCCCATATGTGAGGGAAAACCACTGCTTTGGTGTACGGCAGGGTTCGGAAGAGAAAGGAGCGCTATGTTGGCTGGGATAGGTTGCAGACACCATGTCACATTTGAAGAGTCGCTGACATGCCGAAACAGCAGAAACCCCCACAAGTGACCCCATTTTGTAAACTAAACCTCTCATCTAGGGAAGTAGTGAGTATTTTTTAATTTTTTAATTTATACCATTGGGCAGTGAAAAAAGCATAATTATATTTTTACCACAAAAAAAATGTTTTACCCTCAGATTTTACATTTTCACACAGGGCAATGGGTAAAAATGGTGCCGAAATGTGTCACACAATTTCTTCTAAAAGTGGCAATACCCCATATGTGGCTATATCGTACCGCTCAGCCATACGGTGAGATCTGCGGGGGGGGGGGGGGGCGCTATTTGACAATTGGAGAACAAATTATTGCAGAATAGGCATTTGGATTTGGGAGCACAAAATTTTCTGAATTTCTTTTGGGGGGCAAGGGCCATTTCGCTTTTCCAGAGCCTTTCTGCTACCAGTAACTTGGAAGTCCCTTATATTTTTAACAGATGACGGACTTGAGTGGGGACGTGCTTTTTTTGAGGACTGAGTTGAAGCTTTTATTGGGAACATTTTACGCAACATTTATCCGGCGCTCTAGGCTGAGCACTTACATCAGGGTTTCCATCTAAATTTCCAAGTGTTGTAATTCAGATGAAACCCCTGCGGGATCCATTCACTGTAATGAGGCAGCAGAGTTACTCTGGACTCCGTCTGGCCTCTGTTTAGCGGTGTCCTTTTTTTCTGAAGTGCACAAAACTGGCCAACCGCACTTTTATGCACGCCTAAAACAAATGACACCGTGGGATCACAGGCCAGATGGCATCCACAGTGGCCTATATCTGCCTCATTACAGGGAATCTTCCGTCATGGGTTCCGTCTGAATCACGTATTTCAGAGATTTACACGGAAACTCTGGTGTAAGCGCTCAGTGCAGAGCGCAGGATAAATGTGGGCAGAGCCTTACTGCGATCTTTGGGAGACATAATAAACAAATCAGTAGCAGGTGAAGAATTGGTTTTATTTATTTTTTACGCCGTTCCCCGTGCGGTATAAGTGATGAGATTACTTTATTCTTCGGGTCGGTGCGATTACAGAGATACCAGATTTATATCGGGTTTTTATGACTGACAGCTGTCACACACTAAGACGCTTTTTTTTGTAAAATCTAGTTTTTGCATCGCCATATTTTGAGAGCTATAATTTTTCCATATTTCAGCCGACAGAGTCATGTGACAGCTTGTTTTTTGCGAGACGAGTTGACATTTTTACTGGTACCATTTTTGGGTACGTGACATTTTTTGATCGCTTTCTATTCCGTTTTATGTGAGGTAAAATTAACAAAAACCAACAATTCAGGAATTGTTTGAGGTTTTTTTTTATGCCGTTCTGCGTGTGGTAAAAGTGATCAGGCAGCATTATTCTTCGAGTCAGTACGTTTACAGCGATACTACACTTACTGTATATTTTTTTTATGTTTTGGCGCTTTTACACAATAAAACAATTTTATAGAAAAAATATTTTTTTTGCATTGCTTTATTCTGAGCGCTATAACTTTTTTATTTTTCGGCTGATGGAACTGTATGGTGGCTTTTTTTTGTGGAACAAGATGACGTTTGCAGCGGTACCATTTTTATTTCCATTTTGCTTTTTGATCGCATTTTTTTCCACTTTTTGTTTGGCGATATGATGAAAACATATTTTTTTGCTCCGTTTTTTATTTATTTTTATTATGGTGTGCACAGAAGGAGTTAATTAGTGTGACAGTTTTATAGATCGGGTTGTTTCGGACGCGGCGATACCAAATATGTGTACTTTTTTTGGTTTTGCATAAATATACGGATTTATTGGTTTAATATTTTATTTATTTATTTTTATTTATTTTGTGATTTTTTTTTTAACAGTTTAAAAACATTTTTATTTACATTTTTACTTAGTCCCTGTATGGGACATTAATTTTTATTTTTCTGATCACTGATCTCATGTAATGTAATAGACATGTATTACATTACATGAGATCTTTGCTGACTGTTTCACAGTCAGTGTGTCCTGCCAGGCTTCAGCTGCAGGCTGAGCCAGGCAGGACACCATATATGGCAGATCTGGAGGCGGTCATGTGACCTCCAGCTGCCATAGCAACGCCAGGTCCTGGAAGGTATAAGGGGGCCGTCGGAGAGGTAAGTGGACGACCCCCTCTCCTCCTGCTGTCTTCTATATGCCGCGATAACTATAGATCGCGGCATATAGAAGACAGCAAAGGGTTAACATCACTGGGACCTGATCCAATCAGGTCCAGATGATGTTCCCTGTCAGAGCTAACGCTCTGCACCGGAATCGCAGCGCTTGCAGGACCCTGGGGGTCCTGAGCGCTGCGAGACCACCCACCGTTTTTAAACGTCGGCGCTGCACAGAGCCCAGCAAGCGCCGACGTTTATCTACAGTGGGCCGTTTGTTAAAGGACCTGTGGCAAGAGCCACTGAAAAACCCGGGTTGGAGGGAGGAGGCCGCCCCACTGCCTTCTGTAGCCTCCTCCAAGAAATGAAGGCCCTCCCAGGTTTTACTTAATCTGCCTTAGCCAGATAGCCTGACCAGGTCAATTCTCACCTTCATTGTCTGTGACTGCAATGCATTTCAATGGGTTTAATAGGTCTCTGCACATATTCTGGGGATATACAACATCCCTCATATACAATCCCAGTCACTGCCTCACAAGGGGTTAAGGGCCAAAACTGCAGACTTAAATTGCAACTACGGGTCATAATGACTTATCTATTTATTATTTAATTAGCTTACTTATACACTGTGTGCAGAATTATTAGGTAAATGTGTATTTCGATCACATGATACCTTTTATACATGTTGTCCTACTCCAAGCTGCATAGGCTTGAGAGCCAACTACCAGTTAAGTAAATCTGTTGATGTGCATCTCTGTAATGAGGAGGGGTGTTGACTAATGACATTAACACCCTATATAAGGTGTGCTTAATTATTAGGCAACTTCCTTTCCTGTGGCAAAATGGGTCAGAAGAGAGATTTGACGGGCTCTGAAAAGTCTAAAATTGTGAGATGTCTTGCAGAGGGATGCAGCAGTCTTGAAATTTCCAAACTTTTGAAGCGTGATCACCAAACAATCAAGCGTTTCATGGCAAATAGCCAACAGGGTTGCAAGAAGCGTGTTGGCCAAAAAAGGCGCAAAATAACTGCCCATGAATTGAGGAAAATCAAGCGTGAAGCTGCCAAGATGCCATTCGCCACAAGTTTTGCCATATTTCAGAGCTGCAACGTTACAGGAATATCAAAAAGCACAAGGTGTGCGATACTCAGGGACATGGCCAAGGTAAGGAATTCGAAAAACGACCACTTTTGAACAAGAAACATAAGATAAAACGTCAAGAATGGGCCAAGAAATATCTTAAGACTGATTTTTCAAAGGTTTTATGGACTGATGAAATGAGAGTGACTCTTGATGGGACAGATGGATGGGCCAGAGGCTGGATCAGTAAAGGGCAGAGAGCTCCACTCTGACTCAGATGCCAGCAAGGTGGAGGTGGGGTACTGGTATGGGTTGGTATCATCAAAGATGAACTTGTGGGACCTTTTCGGGTTGAGGATGGAGTGAAGCTCAATTCCCAGACCTACTGCCAGTTTCTGGAAGACAACTTCAAGCAGTGGTACAGGAAGAAGTCGGCATCGTTCAAGAAAAACATGATTTTCATGCAGGACAATGCTCCATCACATGCATCCAACTACTCCACAGCGTGGCTGGCCAGTAAAGGTCTAAAAGAAGAAAAAATTATGACATGGCCCCCTTGTTCACCTGATCTGAACCCTATAGAGAACCTGTGGTCCATCAAAATGTGAGATCTACAGGGAGGGAAAACAGTACACCTCTCGGAACAGTGTCTGGGAGGCTGTGGTGGCTGCTGCGTGCAATGTTGATCGAAAACAGATCAAGCAACTGACAGAATCTATGGATGGAAGGCTGTTTAGTGTCATCATAAAGAAAGGCGTCTATATTGATCATTAATTTTTTTGGTTTTTGTTTTTGCATGTCAGAAATGTTTATTTCTAAATTTTGCGCACTGATATTGGTTTACCTGGTGAAAATAAACAAGTGAGATGGGATTATATTTGGTTTTTATTAAGTTGCCTAATAATTCTGCACAGTAATAGTTACCTGCACAAACAGATATCCTCCTAAGATAGCCAAATCGAAAAAAAGCCCACTCCAACTTCCAAAAATATTAAGCTTGGATATTTATGAGTCTTTTGGGTTGATTGAGAACATAGTTGTTGATCAATAATAAAAATAATCCTCTAAAATACAACTTGCCTAATAATTCTGCACACAGTGTATAGCACCATCATATTCCACAGTGTTGTACAGAAAATGTTATCACTGTTATTGTGGCTCACAAACTAAATTTCTCATTTTGTAAAAGAGTATCTTAAAATGGAAAAAATACAGTGACATGCGAGCTGTTCCAATGGAAGCTTCAGATGAACTTTACTGTTCATTAACCTCATGGGCCACGTTGTATTTGGTCCCATGAATGGATCTTCTGGTAGATCAGTTTAATTGTGCCACAATTGACTGGTAAATTGACTGGTGTCTCTTCGTTGGGTTACTTTGTCCTTCCTTCCACAAATGCCACCATTCAACTGTATCCAGTGGACTTTTAAAGGGATCCGTCAGGGTTCCCTAAGATTTTACCGCAAGACTAGTGCCATATGCTACTATTCTTGCCAATAAATATGATGTTATTGCTAATGAAACTTTCAATGCAAATATGAACATAGCCTAACCGTACAGAATGTGATGATTTTGATACAGACACGCATTCTTGGAATATCATGGTGTCATCTTAAATTACTTCACAGAATTGAGACTGAACATTTTTTCAGTAAGGTCCCCTTTAAATCTCATTATATGAACATGCTTGGTTTATGTGCCGGCTGAGTTTTCAAAGCATAAAAGTAGCAATAGGTCACACTTTTGCAGTTGAGGCCAAAATAGTGAGCCTTACATTGGAGGTATTCATTGGGTGTATTCTCCAACGTATACTTCTGATGTAAATCTATGAATACATATTAACAGAGCTAAAGTGGTTCATACACCTTAGACAGCAGGAGTGGCTGAAGGTTCATTTCGTCTACAGTTATTTTGCCCAACTCTCCCAATACACATGAACGCACGCCATATCATCCATATATTTTCAACAGGGTCTAAGTGGTAAAGTTTCTCCTTAGAGTGACAGCAAAGCAGGTGTGAGGAGACTTATAGGACATACAATGCGCCCTGGGTGAAAGTATACAAATAGCTGGCTCACAGAGGAAGCATCTTATAGAGTCCGGTTCATGTTATAATAATTTACCGCATGAAGAAGCAAAATGCTTGTTGGTTGGGTGAAATGATCTTTTGTACTGCGCAAAAGATCATGGTTCTCAGCAGCACATCATCCTGTTTAAACAGGACTTGCACTGCCGAGAACAATGGCAATCGATGTGCACTTAAAGATCTTTATTAATTCAGTTGTAAGCATATTATTATGCAGTCTGCTTGTCTATACAGGCTATTAAATGATTGCCAATTGGTAAATATTTAACAGATTTGTGCTTTTAAAATGCTCCAAATAGGGTAATGTGAACAGCTCCTTAGGATATAAAGCCACACCATTTTCTCCAAATGGAAAAAAAGACCTCCATTTGCAGACAGCTGTTTCAGCTGCCCATCCTGCCCATCCCTTCCCATCCTGCAAAGTTGGAGACAGTTTGGCTGGGTAAGAGTCCTTCAATCAAGGTTCCAACTTCCAAGGGGTAAAGTTTCTCTCTATGGAGATCGCCAAGCTAGAGTAGGGACATATACAGGCTATGTAATGCTCTCTAAGGAAAAGGTATGCAAATAGCCACTTCCCTAATAAAGAGAACAGAGCCTCTGGTGCAGTGGCGTACATAGGAATCATGGGGCCCCATAGCAGAAGTTCTAATTGCCCCCCCAGGAAAAAAAAAAAAGTAAATAATTGTTGGGGTCACAGAAGAGCAGATCTCACATTCCATCCTTTACATAGTAATTTTTCTCCTGCTGAAGTCCTAGATTCCCCTTTCATTGCCCCATAAAGTATGATGCCAATAAAAGTGCCCCTAAGCACAGCATGATATCCCCATGGTGAATTCTTCCACATTCACAGTATAATGACCCTACTGTACCCCACCTCAACTCCCAAGGCAAAGTATGGTGACCCCAACACAGTATAATCCCCCAACTGTGACCCCCACACAGTCCTCCATGCAGTATAATGGGCTTACATACAGTATAATGGCCCCACAATCCACAGAGTATAATGCACTCGCCATGTTCCTCCACACAGTATAATGCACTCTCAGTGGTCCTCCACACAGTATAAGCCACTCGCCATGGTCCTCCACACAGTATAAGACACTCGCCATGGTCCTCCACACAGTATAAGCCACTTGCCATGGTCCTCCACACAGTATAAGACACTCGCCATGGTCCTCAACACAGTATAATGCATCCGGTGGTGCTGTACGCAGTATAATGCAGCCCTCCATAGGGTAAAATGCAGTCTCCACCATAGCGTAAAAAATATTCAGCCCCCAGTACAACAGTTTTATCAGTACTCACTGAATTATAAATAAATACATACTTACCGCTCCTCGTTCCCCCTGCTTCAGTCTTTGCAGCGCGTCTCTGTCATCACCTCAGCAGCTGCCAGCTCCAGTGTCTGATAGAGCGTGGAGCGTCATCACGCCGCTACGTCAGACGCAGAGGAGGAATGGTGGGAGAGAGAGTGTCACATGACGTACCCTCGTCCATCACTGCTTTAAGGCAGGGCCAGCTCCAGGTTTTCGTGGGCCCCGGTCGAAAGAGTCTCAGTGGCCCCTTTAATACATATCACGATTCATGATGCTCAGATACGGCAGAGAAATATAGGTATACAACACAGGGCCCAGGCTGTCCTCTCATCCTTCACATATGCAAACATGCACATATACAGTACCCAGACATGCACACTTGCACGCAGTACGTAGACATGCACACAGAATGCGGACATGCACACGCACACAGTAAGCAGACATGCACACAAACACAGAACGCAGACATGCACACGCACACACAGTAGGCAGATGCGTCACCCCAGGCCTGGATGCCACAAATATTAAAGGCTGTGTCTGAGAGCAGGAGGGAGGTTCCCTGGTTAGGGACAATTAGCATACAACACCTCCTGTCCCAGGCCAGTAGGGGGAGCTGGCTGCCCCTATAAAAGCTGGAACTGGGGGCAGGGTTAGAGAGAATTGGACAACCTAGCTCAGGACTGAGACTAGTCCCAGATAAGGAGGGACAGTTCAGCTGTAGCTGAGGAGTCCGTGAGGCAGAGGAGAAACTGCAAGCCAGGGACAGAGGCGACGAGAGCCGGTCCTGGCTAAGAGAACCACACAACTGGACATTGGGGTCCGAGGCTGTCAGGGTTGTAAGCCCAGCAGCAGAGAACCAACCCACGAGGGATTTCAGGTCCCTTGGCCTAAGAAGCCTGGAGGCTCCGCCACACAGAGGGACCAGTACAGCGAGGAGAAAGCAAAAGGTACCCAAGGCCCGAGTCGCAAGCCATACAGGCGAGAAGTACACGGCCAGCTCAGAGACGTGGGCTATTACACCACGAAGAGGGGGATAGTCAGAAAGAGCATAGAGATAGGCCTACACACTCACCCTGACCAGTGGGTGGGGACCAGTGGGGCTCGCCCGAATGCTCTCAGACACCCAGGCCCATTCCTAACCGGTACTACTGTTGGGTCATTAATAATACTTACAATAAAGACCCTGGACTGTTTGAAGCGGACTCTGAACTCTTACTATTGCGGCCTGCACTATCACCCCCAGCATCCACCTACACTGCCCTGAGGCTACACTCTTCCCGTGGGGAGTTATCCTACCAATGTGCTGCACACCAACACCAGCCTCAGCGGTCTGCCTTGCAGCGGCGGTTATCCCTGACCACAATCCACGGGTGGCGTAGTCGGACATTCAAAACACTGATAAATAGACTGCCACAATTTGGTCTGACCACCCTGAGCCACGGGATCGGGTTGCCACTACTACCCCCATCAGCACCGTACACCAGAAGGCCCGGTTCCGGGTACCCCACGGCCCAGGGGGCGAGTCAGCTTTTGGCGTAGTCGGCAGGATTGTGACCAACCCGCCACAAACGGGTATTGCGTGCCTGAAAAAGACTTTAAACTTACCTGAGTGAAGTTTTTCCCGCCAATCGGAGCCGTATCCCGCCATCGGGCGCCATCTTCGGGACGCCGCGCGGGAAGAAGAGGGGCGTGGACGTCAAAAACGCGCGAGACCTGAAGCCCCGCCCTACGCTGAGACGCTGCGCAAGGTCCTGGAAGGAGATCCAGCGGACGCCGACGTCATCACTGTTATAGCAGAAGATGAGGCCCCTTAAGTTCAAAGGCCCCATCTATGCTATATAAGTCTGAAAGTTACTTTAGGTCAAAAAACACCAGCTATGAATGTTCCTTCTTGAATCAATAATGCGTCCTTGCCAGTCATCAGAATGTATCTGATTTAATGTGTCTAATTCAATGTGTCCGATTGAATGTTTCAACACAAGCACGAGAATAGAAGTTAGTCTTTGTGTGCTAAAATTGTATAATCAAACCATATATGGTAAATCCGTTTCCTGCCTTCAGAGTGAATATAAAACCCATGCTTTGTAATAAAGTTTAGATCTTGTTTGACACACATCCTGTCCTGTGTCTCACGCTCTCTCCGATATCGTAATCCAAAGAATAGAAGACTCAGAATGCAGTGACGACAGCTGACGCCTCGAACAGGGACCTTGAGTTAATCTACCCAGGGGTGCTCGACCGGTCCGAGACATGGGACGAGTGAAGCTCTCTGTTGGTGATATATACAGCGCTGAGGTAAGAATAACTGCTATATTCTACCTAATTATATCACTGCATAGAAGAGACTCCCTCACCATCGAGCGGTCGGCTCCCAGGTAATTCACAGATTGTTGTCTGGCTCAGGTCCCTTTGAACCAGTAGAATCCCCTCAGATCAGTCCTGCCTTCTATCCTTTGGAGAATTTAAGAATGAAAGTATGGATCCGATGATTGTGGTGTGGATGTGTCCCGGGATTGATGTTTTTGGTCTGTTTTTCTGGTTGGCGTATAAGTCCTAGAGAGGCTAGTAGTGGAATGGTTCAGAAACCTTTGTGGCCCATTGTCTAAGTGACCATTGTCTAAGTGACTGAGGAGTTTCTTCTAGGTGAGGAGAACCAAAAGAATGGGGAACCAAAATGCTAAGGAAGGCATTATAGCCAAAGACTTAGTAGTACGCAGAGAAGGGAAACAGGCACTGATTGGTATTGACAAAATATTGTGTAAAGCGGGAATGAATGAGAATGGAGAGATGAATGGAGAGAAATGGAAATCCTTCTTTAACTCCTATCATGGATGGCTGAAAGACAAGGGTCTGTTAGGGACAGTAGATGTATGGATGAATGCATGCGCTTATTTTGAAGGAAAGATTGAAGAATTAGGAGACGGACGTTACAGACTGACAAAAACCGGAATGACAGATTTTCCTCCCTGTCCGCTCCCGACGTCACCCCCACCCCAGTACCAGAATTCCCAGGAACCCAAATGTTGGGTTTGCCCCAGATGTGGACAGCAGAACCCCTTGACAGTAGACATCTGTGTGGCATGTGGAGGAACGAGACCCCACCCAGCTAGACAATTCCCAATGAGGACGGTAGTTGTGCCAGGAGCACCGGGAGCAGCAGCAGCAGTAGGGGGGGATGCAGTTGTTCCAGGTCAGGAAGCTCGCACAATGTTAATGTATAGACCATGGAGTCTTTCAGAGCAGTTGGCGTTGATCTCCCAACTGCCAGATCCGTCCCAGTCCCCTATGGGTTTCGCTAGAATGATCACCATCATACAGGATACGTACCATGCCACTAGAATAGATCTGCAAGGGGTAATTAAGGGGAAATTGGCAGATGAAGCTCGGTATGACAGACTGACGGACGAAACTTATAAACAATATGACAGTAGAACAGGTCCTGATGTAGCGGAGGCTAATGATGCAGCAGCCGGGGTTCTGTATGTAAAAGCGTTGGTAAAAGCATGTAAAGACATGCAAGCAGAAAAGCAAGTTACACTAGAAGATAGAGTGCAAGGGAAGGAGGAAGATCCTAAGGATTATTTCTATGCATTAAAGAAAACCTGGTCAGAAATGGGGTTCAACCCCGGGAATAAGACTAGTGAGAGGGTATTAGCAAGTGCTTTCATGAATGGACTAAAGAAAGAGATTGCAGAGAAGGTAAAAGCCAGTAGACCGGACTGGAGATCAGTGAAGGCAGAAGATTTAGCTAGAATAGCTCAGGGGGCACAACATGACATAGCGCAGGCAAAAAGAGCTGCCAGAATACATATAGTAGAGACGACCCCCAGAAACAACAGAGGCAGAGGACGGACTGAAGGAGGAGGACAGAAACTGTGTAAGGATGTAAAAAGCCAGGACATTTTAGAAAGAACTGTAGGACCAACCCGTATCCAAATGCTCAGAGTACGGGTCCTCCAGCCGACCAAACAACGCCCCCATAGGATGAGGGTAGCTTGCACATGAACCCCCTCATCTCCTTACCCCCAACTCCCAGTTGTACAGTGCAGGTGAACCTACCAGGGGGACATGAAATCGATTTCCAAGTAGATACAGGGGCCGACAATTCAGTAATTATGGAAGGTGATTGGCCATATACGGACACTGATTTTTCACATCATGTCATTGCCACCCCCTTCAATTCCCCGTCTGTCCTGCTCCCTGTCACTAAGAGAATTCCCCTGCAAATTCAAGGAGCTACTGTACATAGCCAGCTCATGGTATCGCCCCGAGGCCAATGTAATCTATTGGGAAATGATGTGTTGTCCCAATTACAAGCACATATAGAGTATCATCCTGATGGCACTGTCACCATGACCCCAGGTTTAAAACCAAGCACCCTTTGCAAAATTATGAAACTAGATATTGCCAGCATAGAAGAGACAAATGAGTTTCCCCTGATATTAGAGCATGCTGTACCACATGATTTTTGGGCCTCAGACAAAACAGATGTTGGTAGGTTAAGAGTTCAACCAGTAATGGTGAAATTAAAACCAGGAGCCATCTTACCTCAACAGAGGCAGTATCCCCTTAGCTCAGCTCAGGAGAATGCCATAGCCCAGCAAGTCCAAAAATTACTACACAGGGGAGTCCTAGTCAAAACCCAGTCCCCTTGCAACACTCCCCTGTTCCCAGTAAAGAAAAAGAGCGTGCCAGGACAACCAGCCGCATATAGAATGGTCCATGACCTCCGGTTGGTTAACAAAGCCACAGAACTTCTAACACCAGTTGTGCCCAACCCGCATACTCTTCTGTCACAGATACCTTCTAACTCTCTTTGCTTTTCAGTGGTCGATTTGGCAAATGCATTTTTCAGTGTACCATTACATCCTGACTGCCAGTACCTGTTTCCTTTCACGTTCCAGGGCAGTCAATATACATGGACAGTGTTGCCACAGGGTGCCCAGAATTCACCCACAATGTACACTGCAAGTCTGCAGGAAATACTGGAGGGATGGTCTGAAACACATATCATTGTTTTGCAATATGTCGATGACCTGCTCATTTGTGCCCCCTCCAGGAAACAATGTCATAGTGCAACTATATCGCTTATGTTGTTTCTCTATCACGCTGGCTGCAAGGCATCGAAAGATAAGCTTCAGTTTTGTAAATCTTCAGTCACCTTTTTGGGACATTGCATTACACCAGGAGCTCGTCATTTAACAAATGCACGTAAACTAGCAGTACAGGCATTCACCGTCCCCATTAATGTTGCAGCCCTCAGAACTTTTCTTGGACTTGTTTCCTATTGCAGACAGTGGATTCATGCCGTCTCTGTTTTAATGCAGCCCCTCTATGACTGTCTTACCCCAACACCTTTTGTACTAACACCAGAGGCAATAGACTGTTTTTATTCTCTCAAGAACCGTATTTTGGCCGCTCCAGCTTTGGGTACCCCTAATTATGAGCTCCCATTTACTCTGTACCTTCATGAGCAAGCTGGACATGCAGCAGGAGTTTTAACTCAAACACACGGTGACAATCAGAGACCTGTTGCCTATTTTAGTGGCAGATTAGATGCGGTAGCCAGAGGTGCACCATCCTGTGTACGTGCTCTGCATGCTGTTGGACTATTACTCCACAAATCCGCAGACATTGTTCTTGACCACCCGCTCACCGTGCTAACACCTCATGATGTCTACACTATATTGAATCAAGTGCAACCCGCTCACCTCTCAGCAGCACGTCATCTTAGGTTACAATGTGCACTGTTAATGCCTCCCAATGTTTCTTTACAGAGGTGTACTACCCTGAATCCAGGAACTTTGTTACCTCTCTCGGATCTAAAGGAGGGGTCAGGTACTGTGCTTTATAAGGAAGATCCAAGAGAGGAAGTTCCTCATGACTGTGTACAAATGATGGCACAAGAAACGGCAGGTTTACCTACTGTATTTGAACATGAATTACAAAATGCAGATTTTTAATTTTTTGTAGATGGATCCCGTCATCAGGACGATTCAGGTACTTTCCATACTGGATATGCAGTTGTCTCCCTCAATGCAGTAATCAAGGCAGAACCAATGCTCCCACACCAGTCGGCTCAAGAAGCCGAACTTAGGGCCCTAACCGAGGCCTGTAAACTAGCGGAAGGTAGTATTGTTAACATTTACACAGATTCTGGGTACGCATTCGGTATATTGCATGATTTTGGTCCAATATGGAAGTCAAGAAGTTTCCTGACGGCAGCAGGACACCCCATTAAGAATGCTGATGCGGTCCAGCAGTTAATTGATGCGCTACAACTACCCAAACATGTAGCTGTCATAAAGGTAAGAGCACATACCAGATGCACCGACCAGGTAAGCAGAGGAAACGCGATGGCAGATGCAGCGGCAAAAACAGCAGCCTGTAAGCCGCAACAAGGGTCAACAGTACGTCAGATAAGTGCCCCTAAAAACCCCTTTGTGTCGGAGGACATCTTATCCCAAATGCAGGCTCAGGCTCAAAAGGAGGAGGTTGATAAGTGGTTAAAGGAAGGTGCATGCCTGAATGAAGCAAATGGGGTATGGGGGAAAGGGACACGACGATGCCTTCCAAGGGCACTGTACCCAGCAGCTGCCCAGATACTACATGGGCCGACACACCAATCTAAAACGGGTGTGATGAGTGTGATGCAGAAACATTGGGTGGCACCAGGATTCTCCACCTGTTTTGAAAACCTGGTACAAGGGTGCATGATATGTGCTACACATAATCAGGGTAGAGTAGTTAAAACACCACCCAAACACACCCCCCGGCCCCTCTATCCATTCCAGAGACTGCAAATTGATTATATTCAGCTGCCAAAGTCAGGATCATGGGAATATGTGTTGGTCTGTATTGATTTGTTCTCAGGATGGCCAGAGGCTTTCCCGATTGCCAAAGCCACGGCTGCGGCAACCGCAAAGAAACTGCTTGCGGAGGTGGTCTGCAGGTATGGGGTACCAGAGGTAATTGAGAGTGACAGAGGTACACACTTCACAGGTGAAATAATGAATGAAGTCATGTCAGCTCTAGGAATTCAACAAGCATTCCACACCCCATATCACCCGCAAAGTAGTGGAAAAGTGGAAAGACTGAATGGGACATTGAAATTAAAAATTCAGAAAGCCATGGCTGAGACAGGAAAACCATGGCCGGACTGTTTACCGCTTGCTCTGTTTTCAGTAAGATACACGCCTAATAGAAAGACTGGACTCTCTCCATATGAGATATTGTTTGGCAACATACCCAGCCTAGGGTTTTTCTATCCGCAAGCATTAGAAATTAACAACCATGTGCTAAGTTCCTACGTGAGGGCTTTACACAAAAAGATTAAGCAAGTACATGATAATGTCTTCAGTTCTCTTCCAGATCCAGATCAAGACTCTAGCAGCCATACGCTGCAACCTGGAGACTGGGTGGTTATAAAAAGACACGTGAGGAAAAGCCTAGATCCACGGATTGACGGACCCTTTCAAGTTCTGCTGACCACAAGTACAGCCGTTAAGCTAGAGGGAAAAGAGACCTGGATCCACGCATCCCATTACAAAAAGATACTAGGAGAACCAGCGGACAAAGAATGATGACATTGTTTATACTTACCTGCATACTTACAACCACAGGTGCATGGACTAGGTTGAGCGCCACAGATGGAGATGACAATAGATTCATTAAACACCATCTTGCTCTAATCGATGGACTAAAGGAGCAAAACCAGACCATTGCTAATTGTTGGATATGTACACATGCCCCTGTGACGTCCACTAGCATACCCTTTCTCGCTGTTCCAGTCTCATGGGAAGAGATAAACTTTTGGGTGAACTGTTCAGATACTTTGGCCAATAATTCCACACAGAGATTTTCCTTTCTAAATCCCGCAAATTGGTTTAAAGGTATCGGTGGGTGGTTGGCTGGTATAGTGCAAGCTATTTTACAGGTTTTGCTAATGTGTCTTGCGGTTTATTTGGTTTTTAAGCTTTTTCTAATGTGTATTCAGCGGTGTACTATAAGGAAATATAGAGAAACATATTGATAAATGAAGGAACAAAAGGATGGAATGTTATAGCAGAAGATGAGGCCCCTTAAGTTCAAAGGCCCCATCTATGCTATATAAGTCTGAAAGTTACTTTAGGTCAAAAAACACCAGCTATGAATGTTCCTTCTTGAATCAATAATGCGTCCTTGCCAGTCATCAGAATGTATCTGATTTAATGTGTCTAATTCAATGTGTCCGACTGAATCTTTCAACACAAGCACGAGAATAGAAGTTAGTCTTTGTGTGCTAAAATTGTATAATCAAACCATATATGGTAAATCCGTTTCCTGCCTTCAGAGTGAATATAAAACCCATGCTTTGTAATAAAGTTTAGAGCTTGTTTGACACACATCCTGTCCTGTGTCTCACTCTCTCTCTCAGATATCGTAATCCAAAGGATAGAAGACTCAGAATGCAGTGACGACATCACCGAGCGACGCAAGGTCCTCGCCCAGAGCATCGCGAGCGGAGCCGCGGCCTACAGAAGAGGATCGCCGGAAGGTAGGCCACGGTTAACTAGGGGGGAGGAAGATGTCGGACGCGGAGGGACCCTCTACCACCAGCGTAGCCGCTGCAGCTGTGATGCCGTTTTCCATGCCCTATATCCCCGGAGCGGCCTGGCTGCCACAGTATGCCGGCGAGTCGCATACCTTGGGCGACTTTAAAGAACGGCTGTATAGCCTGTTCAAAGTTTATCCCCTGAAAGAAGAACAGAAAGTAAGCATACTGATAGGGCAGTTAACTGGTGCGGCCCAGCGGGAGGTAAAGTCTTGGACAGCTGAGGAGAAAAGGACTGTAAGGGGACACCTTTGATACCCGTACCTCAGCAGAAATCAAAATGCGGTTCTATGGATGTAAGCAGCGAGCTCAAGATAGCATCAGAGATTATGCCCTAAATTTACAGGAAACCTTGGGGGCAATTAAGCAAGCTGACCCTGGCAGCGTGCAGGATCCAGATAAACTATTGACTGATCAGTTCATAGAAGGTTTGCTGTCCAGCGCCCACAGAACCCAGCTGCGCCTCATGGCCCTACAGAACCCCGATTTGACTTTTGCGCAGTTCAAAGATAGGGCCATCCGGGTGCTCCGAGAACCCGCACCAGGTGGCGCTGTAGCTTCCCGGCGCCCTGCCATCACTTACCACCAGGGGGCGGCGCCCTACCCCCAGACCTTGTGGGGGCTGATGCGCAGGCAACCCATCCCCGCCTGCAAACCTGCACCATCAGGTCCAAGAACTAACAAAGAGTGTTGCTGCATTGACCAGGACCATACAGTCGTTACAGATGGACCCGTCAGGACCAATCAAGCTGGCTTCAAGTCCGGAGGATGTCCTGTGGCGTCGACAGAGGAGGATCCCGTCGTTCAGAGGGAGGCCCACCGACCGTTACACTGAGGATGGACAGCCGATTTGCCGCCGTTGCAGCCAGCCGGGACACGTAGCCAGGTACTGTACTTTAACACTAGAACTACTGATGGAGTCATTTTGACTCCTTTCGTTTTTTATTTCTCTTCTGTGACTACATTTTTCAGAATTCCGGCTTGAAACTCGGTGACTTTTCCTCAAATATGATGTGAAAAAAGATTTTGTGAGAATAAATAATTTTGGTGAAAAATTTGCGCGTTTTTTTCAAAATTTACCAAGAACTACTGAAGGGAGTCATTTTGACTCCCTACTATATTTTGAGGTCCTTTTGTCACTAAATGTTGCTATAAAGTTTTGTGCATAATTTTTTCACTCTGTCTTATTTACCCTGATGTTCATATAGATGTAGTTCAATTTACATGTCAACTTTTCACATTTTCCTTGTGTTTTACCTGCTTGTATTACTGTGTAATGCTGAACAAAATAGCTTGTTTACTCTAGGCTCTTATCTTATGCTAATGAAGGGTGGTGTTTTTCTAAGGTCCTAGCAGGAGACAGTATTCTGGATAGTAACTTTACTTTCAGTTCAGCTGAAGAGACAAAGAGAACAGACGCAGACATACGAGCTCTGAAGACTCATACAGGTATGAATTGTTATGAAATAGTTTATCTGTCTGTCAACTGATTCAGCCCACCTACTTTTGAAGGTGGCAGAACAGTTATTATTTCTTTTAGGTTTCATTTCATTTCTATTTTTCAGCAGGGAACTATATAGAATTATGGAATTTGTGAGGAATATGGAGAGAAGACGTTTGATAAAGCCTCAGGATATTCTGGCTACTTTGCAATCCATACCGGAGGATGAATCGGAATCCGAATTGCAGGAACATGTATTTGATTCTGACAGTGATGAAGATTTCATTCCTCAGAACATATCAAGTGAATCTGAAGACTCAGAAGGAACAAATCCAGAAGGTAAGTAGTTATGTGTATTTATTTGTTCTTCCACACACTGAGTTAGGGCCTGTGCACACTAGCAGAATTCTGGCTGAATAGCCATCTGGATATTCTTGCCGCAATACAGGCCGTACCTGCCCGCTCATGCCTGAAGCTCCGCTCCGAACCCCGGGCTGGAGCCGCTGTCAGGGACAGAGCAGCGCTTGCTTACGCGCGAGCACGGCTCCGTCCCAGACAGCGGCTCCAGCCCGGGGTTCGGAGCGGAGCTTCAGGTTTGAAACTCCGCTCTGTACCTGAGCGGGCAGGTACGGGCCGGATTGTGGTGAGAATATCCGGTCGGATATTCCGCCGCTAATCCAGCCAGTGTGCACGGACCCTTACAAAACAAAAATTCTAAATATTCATCAACTTTTTTACAGATATTCCAAGCACATCAACTGGGGATCGGGCTCATGCAGTTATGTTGCCTCGTGACCATCCTCCTGGTCGTGGACAGAAAAAATCAGCAAAACGTCCCAGAAATGAAAGAACAACAGATAACGATGACGGCGAAGGTAATGCAACAACAAACACCAGAGAAGGCGAATCTGAAGGAATACTAGTTTCAGCGGATGGTATTCAATGGAAACCTGTTGAAATTGGAGAACACTTGCCTGGTAGGCGTGACAGCCAAAATATTCTTCGAGAAGCACCTGGCCCTACAGGATACGCCAGAAGAAATATCATTATCGATAGTCCTTTGAGCGCATGGCGTTTATTTTTTGATTCATATATATTGACACATATAAAGAACTGTACGCTTGCAGAAGCATGCAGGAACAATAATTTACAGTTTACTCTATCTGATGAGGAGCTAGATGCATTCATTGCGATATTCTATGCTCGTGGAATATCTGGCACGAACCGTCACTCGATTAGCAGTATTTGGTGTAATGACTGAGGAATACCGTTTTGCAAAGCGACAATGTCTAGGGACCGCTTTGTTGAAATTATGAGGTTTCTCAGATTTGATGAGAAATCTACTCGATCGGAGAGACTGCAAACGGACAAGTTTGCTCTATTTTCTACTGTGTGGGACAGGTTTATTGAAAATTGTATTGCGTGTTACAAACCTGGCCCATACATAACGGTGGATGAGCAACTTTTCCCAAGCAAAACTAGGTGTCCATTCACGCAGTACATGCCTTCCAAACCAGATAAATATGGCCACAAATATTGGCTAGCTGTTGATAAGAGGAGCAAATATCTGGCAAATGGCTTCCCTTATCTAGGCAAAGATGACACACGCTGTGCTGAGGACCGTTTAGCTGACCATGTGGTAATGAAGTTATTGGACCCGTTTTTGAAAAAAGGTCGCAATGTTACAACCGATAATTATTTTACTTCAGTAAAATTAGCTAAACAGCTAAAAAGCAAAGGAACAACCATCGTGGGAACACTGAACAAGATAAGGCTAGAAGTGCCTAAAGAAATAAAATCCATGAAAGAGGAATTGTACAACACTAAAGTGTTTAGAAATGAAGACAATTTTACACTTACAGTATATCAAGGAAAGCCCAACAAAAATGTTGTCATTTTGAGTTCCGTCCATCCAGATGTTGTTGTTGCGTCTGATTCCGCTAAAAAAACTCCAGAAACGGTAAAGTTTTACAGTGAAACAAAATATGGAGTAGATGTAGTGGATCAGATGGCACGAAAATATACCACACGAACATGCACAAGGAGATGGCCTGTTCATGCATTTGAAAATGCCTTAGACTTTGCGGGTATAAATGCATGGATAATATTCAAGGAGATTACCCACCAAAAAATGTCACGCAAGGCATTTTTGCAAAAGCTTGTGAGAGAGTTGAGTGGTCCTTATGTCACAGATAGGGAAAAGGGTTCCACGTCCCAAGTTTCTACATGCTCAGAAGTGATGGTTCAAACAAAATTTTGCCAGATCAAAGAAAAGTGCAAGAAAAATAGATCTGTCGGAAATTGTAAGACTTGTGGTAAGTCTTTGTGTGGGCAATGTACTGCCATAAATCAAAGGCAATGCCTAAAATGCGAAACACCAAATGTTTAGAAGGTGAATTCTGCGCCATATTTTCATTTTTATGCTCCTCCACCTACATTTTCTCTGCTTTTTGTTCTTCAGTTGTTGTTTATATGTGTGCACTTGAATAAAAAAAAATGTTTGAAAAACGTCTATTATAATTATTGTTATTTTCTGTAGAAAAATAAGAAAAGCAGAAAAAAAACAATCAAAAGCATTACTGTTGGATCTCACAATAATAATACATTACAAAAAATATAATTATTAATAAATAACCACAAATGAAACTCTAAAAATAAACGAAAACAAGCAAGGAGTCAAAATGACTCCTTTCAGTAGTTCTAGGCGGGGTCACGAGTCCAGTAGTCCTAGTGTTAAATGGGTCCGACCTGGGGCAGAGGGCCAACCCCCAGGCATAAGGTCATCAGGCCCGTCTAATTGGCGTGATAAGTACGTGGGGGGATGCCCAGTTTTACCCGTAGTGCTGGACAGTATCCCCATGAGTGCACTGCTGGAAACCGGGTCACAAGTAAATATCATCCCCTATGTACTTTTTAAGCAGTATTGGAGTGACACTGACATAACCCGCTATCCAGATAATGACTTGAGCATCATCGCCAGCAATGGCCAGCCCATGCCGCAGGTGGGGTTCAGAGACATGACCATTAAGATTGGTAAAGTTGAACTGCCGGCACAGGGAGTGATCATTGTGGACATTGACCGTCGAGAAAGTCACCCTAAAATAACCTTGGGTACTAACGTGATTGAAAATTGTCTTTCAGAAGTGATTGTAATTTTGCAGCAGGTGGCGATGAATGCGAGCTCCAGCCGACAAAGGGTCCTCCAGAAGGAGATAAGAGCCCTGATGAGACGGCAACAGGTAGAACTGTCTGGTGGTGAGATCGGTAGCGTGAGGATGAGCGACCCGTTCCCGATTGCCATGCCTCCCAAAAGTGAAATGATGATCTGGTGTCAGACTGCAATCGGGTTAAGAGGGAGAGACTACCAAGCCATGGTAGAACCCGTGTACTCAGACAGCAGGCCCACCATTTTGACTGCCCGGGGAGTGGTTGATGTCTGCCTTGGAAGGGTGCCCGTCCGGATCCTAAACATTGGGGAAAGGGAAGTACACTTGCCTCGGTACGCTACACTAGCCAAATTGTATACTGTTGAACACAATGCTGTCAGGGCCGTGGAACCCTTGCCTCCATCTCCCCAGGCGGAGGGTAATGGCTCCCAGAAACCCAAGGAGGACTGGTGCCAGAAACTCCACGTGGGTGCAGACTCCACTCCCTTGCACCAAAAACAAGGAGTCTACCGGGTGGTTCAGGAGTACGAGAGAATCTTTAGTAAGCACCCGCTAGACTTCCGTAGAGTGAAAGGGGTAGAACACCACATCCCCACGGGGAGCCACCCACCAATAAAAGAGATACAGACCTGTACCCCCCGCACACTATCAGAACACAAAGGGCATGCTGAGAGAAATGAAAGAAGCCGGGGTCATTAGAGACAGCTGTAGCCCCTGGGCAGCCCCCTTGGTTCTGGTAAAAAAGAAAGACGGTACTATGAGAATGTGCGTGGACTATAGACAAGTCAATCGTATCACCCATAAAGACGCATATCCGTTGCCTAGAATAGAGGAGTCTTTGGCCGCACTAAAATCAGCTAATTTCTTCTCTACTTTGGACCTTACTAGCGGGTACTGGCAGGTTCCTGTGGCAGAGGCTGACAAGGAGAAGACCGCCTTCACCACCCCGATGGGATTAAGTGAATTCAACTGTATGACATTCGGGCTCTGCAATGCACCCGGGACCTTCCAGAGGCTGATGGAATGCTGTCTAGGGCACCAAAACTTTGAGACGGTCCTACTTTACCTGGACGACATGATTGTATATTCAAAGACTTACGAGGACCATCTAAAGCACCTGGCCGAGGTGTTCGAAGCCCTGGCAGGCTTTGGCCTGAAGGTGAAGCTCTCAAAGTGTCACCTGTTGAAACCGAAGGTCCAGTACCTAGGACACGTGGTGAGTGCAGAGGGAGTGGCCCCCGACCCCGACAAGGTTACAGTAATCAAGAGCTGGCCAAGCCCCTCTAACATCAAAGAAGTGAGGCAATTCCTCGGGTTGGTAGGCTACTACCGAAGGTTCATCCCCGGGTTCACAAAGATGGCAGCTCCAATGCAGGACCTCCTGATAGGTCAGTCTAAATCCAGAAGTCAAAAGCCACCCTTCAAGTGGGACAAGCCGGAAGAGGAGTCCTTCTGCCAGCTGAAGATGGCCCTCACGGGGGATGAGATCCTGGCCTACCCCGATTATGGCCAGCCTTTTATCCTCCACACAGACGCCAGTAATGTGGGGCTGGGAGCCGTACTGTCACAGAACCAACAGGGCAGAGAAAGGGTGATCGCGTACGGCTGCCGGAAGCTGAGGCCCACTGAAAGAAACCCGGAGAATTACAGCTCCTTCAAGCTAGAATTCTTGGCAGTGGTGTGGGCCGTTACAGAACGGTTTAAGGCTGGGTGCCCACGTAGCGTTTTTCAAGCGTTTATGCTGCGGAATTTCCGCAGCGGAAACGCTTGTGAAATGCTAGGTAATCCGCACCCCATGATCCCCAAGGGGATTCCGCATGTTCTATGCACATGCTGCGGATTTTTCCGCAGCGTTTATGCAATGGCGGAAGCGCAGCGGAACTCCCGCCATTGACTTGCATTGAGACGCATAGAAACCGCGACTTTACATTTTTACAAGCGGCTTCTATGCGTCTCTATGTGCGGATGGTACCCAGTTCTGGAGGAGAGAAGACTCTCATCCAGACCTGGGTACCATTGTACCTGTAAAAAAAGAATAAAATAACAAATAAAGTTTATATTCACCTGTCCGACGGCTTCTCTCTGAATGCCGGCATCGCTTGAGGACCTGCGGTGACGTCACAGTCATGTGACCGCAGGCCCTTCACCGCTCTGTCTCGCGATATGCCGGCAGCCGTGAATCAGCGCTGCAGCCACGCCGGGGCCTCGGGGGTGAGTATAGCTTTATTTGTTTTAATTTTTACGGTTCACACTGTATAAATCCATGCGGTTTGCATGGATTTATACAGTGTGACCTAGTTGTCAAGCACTTTCCAAGTGATGCTATCGCCTGGAAAGCGCTTGTCAATCTGCATGCGGAAACGCATGTGAATCCGCATGTGGATCCGCATGTACTCTGCAGGAAAAACGCATGCACAATCTGCATGCGTTTTTTCTGCCAGGGAGATGCAGAAATGCTGCAGAAATTTTCTGCTTCATTTCTGCATCGTGGGCACATAGCCTAAGCATTACCTGGCCTCCGCAAAGTTCACTGTGTACACGGACAACAACCCGTTGACACACCTGGACAATGCAAGACTAGGTGCCCTAGAACAGAGGTGGATGGCCCGGCTATCAAATTATGACACTCAGTATTCTCACCGGGTAAGAGACAAAGACCTAACCACCATCATGTTCAACCCCTTACCCCACCACAGCTGGGCTGAAACGCAAGATAGTGACCCTGCAGTTCGCATGGTGAAAGACCTGTTGACCCAGGCAGACGCTAGCCCTGGCCCGGACGCTCTAGAGGAAGCCAAGCAGTTATGGAAGGAGAAAAGCAGGCTATTCCTCTACGAAGGTAAGCTGTGCAGAAGGCTTGTCAACCACCGGACGCACGAGCTGACCTGGCAGGTAGTGGTCCCGAGACGAGATGCAGCAATGGTCCTGGAGGCCTACCATGACAGAGCGGGACAATTCGGGTGGAAGAAACTGGAGTTCCTACTGAGAGAGCGGTTCTACTGGGTCGGTATGAGAGAGGCCATAGAGAAGTGGTGCAGGGACTGCGGCCCATGTAACCTCAGAAGGAAGGACGGTACCAGCCAGAAGACACCCTTGAGGCCCATAGTCACCAGGCAGCCTCTTGAGCTGGTAGCTCTGGACCAAGTGAAATTGGCTCCAAGCCGGTCGGGCTACGTCTATGCCCTGACAATAGTGGACCACTATTCCCGGTTCCTGGTGGTGGTTCCTGTTAAAGACTTGACAGCCCAAACAGTGGCCAGAGCCTTCCAACAACACTTCTGCCGTCCACACGGGTATCCGGAACAGGTCTTGACAGATCAAGGTCCAGCGTTCGAGGCGGAGATCTTCCAGGAGTTCTGCAACCTCTACGGTTGTAAGAAGATTCGGACAATGCCTTACCACCCGCAAACCAACGGGCTGTGTGAGAAAATGAATAATATCGTCATTGATCTCCTCAAAACGTTGCCCCTGGAGGAACGCAGCCTGTGGCTGGAAAAACTGCCGGACCTGATAGACTTATACAACCATATCCTGGTGAATGCTACAAATTGCACCCCGGCTTACCTGATGCGAGCAAGACCAGGTAAGCTGCCGATAGACCTGGAGATGGGAGTCCTGACACCTGAGGACACCTCCCCGGACGTGGACTGGGATACAGAACGGCGGCTACAGTACAAGAAGGTACAGGAGAGTGTGGAGAGGAGTCTGGCTCAAGCGAGAGAAAAGCAAGAGAGGCTCTTCAACCAACACGCCCCTGCTGGTCCCCTGGAACCTGGTGAGCAGGTCCTGAAGCGGAAGAGAAGGCTTCACAAGCTAGATGACCAGTTGGAGAGAGACCCGTACACAGTACTGCCGTCCAACCACGACAACTCGAAGGTATGTGTAATTATCAAGGATGGAGGAGAAACCACTAACACTGTCTCCAGAGACCACCTAAAACGGTGCGCCGAGCGACTACAGAGTGCAGGAGAAGATCAAGATGACCTTGAACCCGCAGAGGACAAGGAAGAAATGATCAGCACAGTTCTTGGAGAGTTCCCCTGGTCCTGGACTCTGATAAACGACGCGATAGTGGTACCCGTCCTACACTTCCTTCAACCTACCCAGCAGGAGCCTACATGAGAGCAGGAAGAACAAGAGGAACAAGCAGCCCCGGAGGCAGAAGAACCCATGCCAGCAGCCCAGGAGAGTCAACCCTCTGCTGACAGTGAGCCTGCCATGCCTGCGATAAGCCAAAGGACCCGCAGACAGCTGCCTGCCCTGCCTGTAAACCCAGCTAGTAGCTGTACCCTAAATGCTAGTGGGGAAAGCCAGGTTAGACCACCACCAGACAGTGGGTTACGCAGGTCAACCCGGAGCACTAGGGGTCAAATACCAGCTCGCTGGAAGTTCTAAATGCTGTATATTGCAAATGTTTTATGTTTGTTACCCGGTTATTAATACTGTTTTCCCAGTTTTCCTAGATACAATGGACTGACAGGTCATGGACACTGAATGGCCGGAACTGTCTTGTAGATAGTTGCACTTGGTGCCCTCTTGTGAAGATGGCCACAGAAGAAAAACCTGTCCGGCGTGGCTCCCTTGTGGTCCAAAGTAGTTAGCTTTTACCTTGCCGCCACGCCCAAGGTCAGGAACTTGGGGTTTATAGGGACAGGTCCCCACACTGTGGAAAACTTCACCTTGTTGGGTGCTATGGACACCCGGTCATGGAAGCGCCGTGGCCTTAAGGACAAAATGTACTTGTAAATATGTTATGCTATCATTTATACCCTGTATTTGTGTTTCCTGTTTAGTCCGGAGTACTAAATTTTACTAGGGGGGAATGTGTCACCCCAGGCCTGGATGCCACAAATATTAAAGGCTGCGTCTGAGAGCAGGAGGGAGGTTCCCTGGTTAGGGACAATTAGCATACAGCACCTCCTGTCCCAGGCCAGTAGGGGGAGCTGGCTGCCCCGATAAAAGCTGGAACTGGGGGCAGGGTTAGAGAGAACTGGACGACCTAGATCAGGACTGAGACTAGTCCCAGAGAAGGAGGGACAGTTCAGCTGTAGCTGAGGAGTCCATGAGGCAGAGGAGAAACTGCAAGCTAGGGACAGAGGCGACGAGAGCCGGTCCTGGCTGAGAGAACCACACAACCGGACATTGGGGTCCGAGGCTGTCAGGGTTGTAAGCCCAGCAGCAGAGAACCAACCCGCGAGGGATTTCAGGTCCCTTGGCCTAAGAAGCCTGGAGGCTCCGCCACACAGAGGGACCAGTACAGCGAGGAGAAAGCAAAAGGTACCCAAGGCCCAAGTCGCAAGCCATACAGGCGAGAAGTACACGGCCAGCTCAGGGACGTGGGCTATTACACCACGAAGAGGGGGATAGTCAGAAAGAGCATAGAGAGAACGGTAGGCCTACACACTCACCCTGACCAGTGGGGCTCGCCCGAATGCTCTCAGACACCCAGGCCCATTCCTAACTGGTACTACTGTTGGGTCATTAATAATACTTACAATAAAGACCCTGGACTGTTTGAAGCGGACTCTGAACTCTTACTATTGCGGCCTGCACTATCACCCCCAGCATCCACCTACACTGCCTTGAGGCTACACTCTTCCCGTGGGGAGTTATCCTACCCCTGTGCTGCACACCAACACCAGCCTCAGCGGTCTGCCTTGCAGCGGCGGTTATCCCTGACCGCAATCCACGGGTGGCGTAGTCGGACATTCAAAACACTGATAAATAGACTGCCACAATTTGGTCTGACCACCCTGAGCCACGGGATCGGGTTGCCACTACTACCCCCATCAGCACCGTACACCAGAAGGCCCAGTTCCGGGTACCCCACGGCCCAGGGGGCGAGTCACAGACATATACACACACACACACACACTATGCAGACATGTACACAGAACGCACACAGAAAGCAGACATGCACATGCACACAGAGCGCAGACGTGCACACATGCACACAGTACGCAGACATGCGTGCACACACAGTACACAGACATGCACGGACACAGGACACAGACATGCACACACACAGGACACAGACATGCACACACACAGGACACAGACATGCACACACACAGGACACAGACATGCACACACACAGGACACAGACATGCACACACACACAGGACACAGACATGCACACCCACACAGTACGCAGACATGAACACAGTACGCAGACATGAACACAGTACGAAGACATGCATACACAGTACGCAGACAGGCACGCACACACAGAACGCAGACAGGCACACGCACACAGAACGCAGACATGCACGCACACACAGTACGCAGACATGCACGCACGCACACACAGTACGCAGACATGCACGCACACACACACAGTATGCCGACATGCACGCATACACACACAGTATGCAGACATGCACGCATACACAAAGTAAGCAGACATGCACGCACACAAACTACACAGTGTGTGCACACACAGTATGCAGACATGCACGCACACAAGCACACACAAACTACGCATGTGTGCACACAGGATGCAGACATGCACGCACACAGTATGCAAACACGCACACACAGTATGCAGACATGCACACATACAGTACGCAGACATGCACAGGCACACTATGCAGACATGCACGCACACAGGACACAGACACGCACACACACACACAGTACGCAGACATGAACACAGTACGAAGACATGCGCGCATACACAGTACGCAGACAGGCACGCATACACAGAATGCAGACATGCACGCACGCACAGTACGCAGACATGCACGCACACACACACACACACAGTATGCAGACATGCACGCACAAAGTAAGCAGACATGCACGCACACAGTATGCAGACATGCACGCACACAAACTACACAGTGTGTGCACACACAGTATGCAGACATGCACGCACACAAGCACACACAAACTACGCATGTGTGCACACAGGATGCAGACACGCACACACCGTATGCAGACATGCACACATACAGTACGCAGACATGCACAGGCACACTATGCAGACACGCGCACGCACACAGTACACAGACACGCACGCACACTGTACAGACATTTGCGCAGACACGCATGCACACACTACACAGACACGCACACACTACGCAGACACGCGCACGCACACAGTACACAGACGTGTGCACACAGTACACAGACACGCATGCACACAGTACGCAGACACGCATGCACACAGTACGCAGACACGCATGCACAGTATGCAGACATGCACACAGTACGCAGACATGCGCGCCCGCTCAGTACGAAAACATGCGCACACACACACCGTACGCAGACATGTGCGCTCACATACAGTACGCAGATATGCGCACAGACATGCACGCACACGCAGTACGCAGACATGCACGCACACACAGTATGCAGACATGCACACACAGTATGCAGACATGCACGCACACAGTAAGCAGACATGCACACACACACAAACTACGCAGTGTATGCACACACAGTATGCAGACATGCACGCACACACACAGTACGCAGACATGCACACATACAGTATGCAGACATGCGCACGCACACAGTAAAGAGACATGCATGCACATGGTAAGCAGACATACACGCACATGCACATGGTACACAGATATGCACACATACATTACGCAGACACGCACATACACAAACAGATACACCTATACGTACACATACAGGCATACATACATAGTTGAACACATTCTTAAAAACATATATTTATATATATATATTACACACACACATACATCCACACACAAACACACACATTAGAAATATATTTAATATGGGGATTGGGGAATATGGCTACAAGCCTCACTTACCTGCCCCCGGCCTGTGTCTGGTCCAGCTATGCGGGGCCGCCGGGGTGTCTGATGGCCATCACAGGCATGGCCCTGGACCATCAGAGGGGCCCCCTCACCGTCGGGACCCCAGACGGCTCCCCCAGCATCTCCGCAGGACCTCTGGTGGCGTTTGATTGCCGGCACTTCAGACATGGCTGCGCGCTGTGTCTGCTAGTAATGACGCGGCAGGGGCAACACACAAGCACAATTAAAGGTGCGGTGTTACCCCTGCTGCGTCATTACTATCAGGCAGACACAGCCACACAGCGCAAGGCCATGTCTGAAGTGCCGACAATCAAGCTGCAGCGCCGGAGCGAGGGGTGCAAGAGGGGGGCCCGATGCGGGGAGTACACAGTGCAAGTGACTGCTATGGGCCCCCCATTGGCTCATGGGCCGCATAACAGTCACGTGGCCTGCCCCCATTGGCTCTGGTGTCACCTACTGCATGAAGCAATCCTTTAGGCCACACGTGACAAACTCTGGCCCATGGCCCAAATCTGGCCCACAGGGTGGTCATATTTGGCCCCCAACACCAGAACCACCACCCCTATGTGGGGCTATTATTCTGTATGGAGCACTACATGGGGCCTATTATTGTGTATGGATGATTATGAGGGGCCCATTATTGTGTATGGAGGACTATGTGAGGCCCATTATTTTGTACGGAGGACTATGTGGGGCCCATTATACTGTATGGAGGACTATGTGGGGCCCATTATACTGTATGGAGGACTATGGGGGGCCCATTATTCTGTTTGGAGGACTATGTGAGGCCCATTATTTTGTATGGAGGACTATGTGGGGCCCATTATTCTGTTTGGAGGACTATGTGAGGCCCATTATTTTGTACGGAGGACTATGTGAGGCCCATTATTTTGTACGGAGGACTATGTGGGGCCCATTATACTGTATAGAGGACTATGTGGGGCCCATTATACTGTATGGAGGACTATGGGGGGCCCATTATTCTGTTTGGAGGACTATGTGAGGCCCATTATTTTGTATGGAGGACTATGGGGGGCCCATTATTCTGTTTGGAGGACTATGAGGGGGCCCATTATTCTGTTTGGAGGACTATGTGAGGCCCATTATTTTGTATGGAGGACTATGTGGGGCCCATTATTCTGTTTGGAGGACTATGTGAGGCCCATTATTTTGTACGGAGGACTATGTGAGGCCCATTATTTTGTACGGAGGACTATGTGGGGGCCATTATACTGTATAGAGGACTATGTGAGGCCCATTATTTTGTATGGAGGACTATGGGGGGCCCATTATTCTGTTTGGAGGACTATGAGGGGGGCATTATTCTGTTTGGAGGACTATGTGAGGCCCATTATTCTGTTTGGAGGACTATGTGGGGCCCATTATTCTGTATGGAGGACTGTGTGAGGCCCATTATACTGTATGGAGGACTATGGTGGGCCCATTATTCTGTATGGAGGACTGTGTGGAGCCCATTATACTGTATACTGGTTGGCCCACGACTTTGTCCAAGTTTTTCATTTTGGCCCTCTGTGTGTTTAAGTTTGACATCCCTGCTTAAGCCAATAGTTGGCACCAGACATTATTCTTTTTCTCTGTGAAGAGATTATTGGTATTTTCAATAGTGAGCATGATAACAGCTCATCTCCCTGGAGAACAAAAGGATGAGGCAGTGAAATTCATTCCAATTCGTATTTACCTTGACATCATGTATTGGAGGGAGTGGAGACACCAGATGGTCAACAAGTCTTGCTGAAAACAGTGTGTTCAGCAAAATTCATGGAGTATGGGGTATTTAAATGCTAAAACAAACATTGACATCACTTCACCTTTCTTATGAACTAGACACATACTGCTGGATATCTTGTGTGTATAATACATCCCCTGCCCTTTGTAAATTCTTCACAGGCTGACTCAGTGCTCTTTATAGGGACATCTGTAACATTCCACAACTTCGTATGTAATTAACATACAAATGGCTTTCCCTTCCTGGACAGTGTGTGGCTGCTCCATCAGCAGGACAATGACTGCAGTTTTGTTTATACGGACGCCCTCTCCCTGGGTTTCTGGTAATTGTTACTCTTACCTCACCCTCCTGCCATCAACAGCTGGAAAATCCCACAGCTCCTAACATATGGAAAGCTTTTCACAATTTCCTAACCACAGGAAAACCTTAGGTGGGCAACTAATATGCAACATATAATCCCATGGGGGTTACCCAGAAGGATAAAACAAGTGCAATGATACTCCACATGGTAGTTAAACATTTATTTATTCAAACATTTTTTAAAAATTGGAATCAAACAAAACTAAAAGGCAAGGTTACATCAAATGACACAAATCGGATCAGACTATATTCATTTATTCAGGACATGTGACTTTCATATCATAGTAATGAGATATTATATTATTAAGATCAGTAGCCAAGCTAAATATAGGTATACAAAATGCTAAATCCAAACTGGAATTAGTAAGGGATTAACTGCTGGTATAATACAAAGGACAATAGGCAGCAATCAGTGATAGATCTGTCATCAAGTGACAGAAAAACACATTAAGGCTATATCAGAAAATGTAGAAAAGATGGTTGATAATTGGTATAAAGACGGCCACACGCCCCCTGAGGAAGCAGAGTGAAACGCGCATCGGGGCTTGGGACACCGTTGGTCAGGTGAACCCCTCTATAGGTATGTAATTATCAACTATCCTTTCTACATTTTCTGATATAGCCTTAATGTGTTTTTCTGCCACTTTGTCTCTCCATATGCTGATTTGTAGCTAGCATACATGGACAAATTAGAATGGTAGGATAGATTGTATGCCAGATACTGTTGGTTTTATTACTATAATTTTGAACATGATATATCTCTGATTGCTACCTATTGTCCTATATATTATACCAGCTGTTAACCCCTTACTAATTCCAGTTTGGGTTTAGCATTTTGCATACCTATATTGAGCTTGACTACTGATCTTATTAGTATAATATCTCATTACTATGATATGAAAGTCACATGTCCTATAATTGTACATAGCCTGACCCACTTGTGTCATTTGATTCCTTGCCTTTTAATTTTGTTAAATTCCAATTTTTTTTAAATGTTTGAATAAATGTGTTGTGGAGTACCATTGCACTTGTTTTATCCTTCTGGGTAATCCCCATGGGATTATGTGTTGCTGTTTCATTCATAGGGTGCATCCCTGCACTTCGCTCAATATAAGGATTATTGTCCAATATGAGCGTAACTAATATGTTTACATTCTAATTAAAATACGTTTTTCTAAGGTCTCAGTCAGACAGTTGTATAACACAGATGACGACCGCATCACAATCCTCGGACTGGCCGGCGCCTCACCTGACCCGAGTGTGACAACTGCATAGAAATACATGCATGTCTTCACACTCGGATTAGGAGAGCCGCCGGCCAGTCCGAGCATTGTGATGCGATCGTCATCTGAGTTATACAGCCATCTGACTGAGACCTAAGACAGAATGGCTCTGTATACGGAATTCAATGGAGCTTGCCATGATATTTTTTCTCTTTTAGCTCCATTTTTCAAAACTAACGGAAAAATCACTGCTATGCATACTGTGCCTCGCCTTTGTTTTTTCTTTCATAGCAGTGGTAGTGGTGACCTGGGTCATCAACTCCCAAGCCTACTCGCAAGATGTCTAATGTTATTCTCGTGGTAGGCAATTTGCTCATTTGACCTACTCAACTGAGAAGGACATGTTCGCCAGAAACTGGGCCAGGGTGATGGGAGCTCTGGTGAATGTGATCTTCCTCACCACCCTGGGCTTCAAAGCCATGAAGCGATAAACCAGCGCAGGGTGTGAATATTCTACAGATGGTGCCCTTACAGATACAAACTCCTTCGGGATAGTGTCCTTTTTTGGTTAGCATCTGAGTGCTGCCCAAGTTTTTCACTGACCCATAGGCCGTTCATACAGATGATTTTCATCCATATTGTCTTCCACATGCATCCATGTGTCCATATTTTACGTCCGTGTGGTATCTATTTCTACATAAGCATTTTAAAATGTAAACGATCAAATAGTTTCCTAATTTAATAATGGCAATGCATATCTAAAAATTGGATGCAATACGGATATTCTGTATGGGATTAGATTTTTTCCTGCAAACTCATAGACTTGAATAAGAGAGTCTCATCTGATATACGGAAGAGAATAGTACTGGCTGAAATTTTTTTTACATGGACACTTGGTCCGTGCAAAGATTCTGTCATCTGAACAGCCGTATTGAATTACCGTAACTTTGGCCAGTGTGCTCTTCAATGTTTACTCAGACCGTCCGTATAATACGCTCATCTGAATGAGGCCATAGACTTAGGACTCATTCAGACGAGCATACAGTGGTGGCCAAAAGTATTGGCACCCCTGCAATTCTGTCAGATAATACTCAGTTTCTTCCTGAAAATGATTGCAATCATAAATTCTTTGGTATTATCTTCATTTAATTTGCTTGCAAGGAAAAAACACAAAAGAGAATGAAGCAAAAATCAAATCATTGATCATTTCACACAAAACTCCAAAAATGGGCCAGACAAAAGTATTGGCACCCTCAGCCTAATACTTGGTTGCACAACCTTTAGCCAAAATAACTGCGAACAACCGCTTCCGGTAACCATCAATGAGTTTCTTACAATGCTCTGCTGGAATTGTAGACCATTCTTCTTTGGCAAACTGCTCCAGGTCCCTGATATTTGAAGGGTGCCTTCTCCAAACTGCCATTTTGAGATCTCTCCACAGGTGTTCTATGGGATTCAGGTCTGGACTCATTGCTGACCACCTTAGAAGTCTCCAGTGCTTTCTCTCAAACCACTTTATAGCGCTTTTGGAAGTGTGTTTTGGGTCATTGTCCTGCTGGAAGACCAATGACCTCTGAGGGAGACCCAGCTTTCTCACACTGGGTCTCCCTCCCATTATGCTGCAAAATTTGTTGGTAGTCTTCAGACTTCATAATGCCATGCACACGGTCAAGTAGTCCAGTGCCAGAGGCAGCAAAGCAACCCCAAAACATCAGGGAACCTCCGCCATGTTTGACTGTAGGGACCGTGTGCTTTTCTTTGAATGCCTCTTTTTTTTTCCTGTACACTCTATGTTGATGCTTTTTCCCAAAAAGCTCTACTTTTGTCTCATCTGACCAGAGGACATTCTTCCAAAACATTTTAGGCTTTCTCAGGTAAGTTTTGGCAAACTCCAGCCTGGCTTTTTTATGTCTCGGGGTAAGAAGTGGGGTCTTCCTGGGTATCCTACCATACAGTCCCTTTTCATTCAGATGCCGACGGATAGTACGAGTTGACACTGTTGTACCCTCGGACTGGAGGGCAGCTTGAACTTGTTTGGATGTTAGTCAAGGTTCTTTATCCACCATCCGCACAATCTTGCGTTGAAATCTCTCGTCAATTTTTCTTTTCCGTCCACATCTAGGGAGGTTAGCCACAGTGCCATGGGCTTTAAACTTCTTGATGACACTGCGCACGGAAGACACAGGAACATTCAGGTCTTTGGAGATGGACTTGTAGCCTTGAGATTGCTCATGCTTCCTCACAATTTGGTTTCTCAAGTCCTCAGACAGTTCTTTGGTCTTCTTTCTTTTCTCCATGCTCAATGTGGTACACACAAGGACACAGAACAGAGGTTGAGTCAACTTTAATCCATGTTAACTGTCTGTAAGTGTGATTTAGTTATTGCCAACACCTGTTAGGTGCCACAGGTAAGTTACAGGTGCTGTTAATTACACGAATTCGAGAAGCATCACATGATTTTTCAAACCGTGCCAATACTTTTGTCCACCCCCTTTTTTAGGTTTGGTGTGGAATTATATCCAATTTGGCTTTAGGACAATTCTTATTGTGTTTTTTCATTGAAGACAAATTAAATGAAGATAATACCAAAGAATTTGTGATTGCAATCATTTTCAGGAAGAAACTGAGTATTATCTGACAGAATTGCAGGGGTGCCAATACTTTTGGCCACCACTGTATTAAATGTCCATATGCAAAATGGGTGGTATATATGTAATGGTTACACACAGACTGAAAAAATTGCAACATGGGCTCCTATGATTCATAATTTGGATTAGACTCGCCCGTCATAAGTAAATGGATGTACAAAAAATAAATGACATACAGTTTAGTATCCATATGTCATGCGTTTTTCACAAATCCATTACAATTATTAATAAAGAAAGCTATTTGGCTTTTTATTATTTATTAATATGTTGAAGTAAAAACCGGATGCAATATGCCAGATGGATGTAAATAGCATACATATGGAAGGATATGGCTTGCATATGAATAACAATACAGAGGAAAAATCTAATGAAAATTCAGGACGAAAAATTGACGATTTTGCATATGCTCGCCTGAACCCAGCTGTTGCTCCCATGCATAACTCCCAACCGTCCCGGATCCAACGGGACTGTTCCAATTTGGAGAAGCTGTCCCACTGTCCTGGGAGTTCAGGGCTATGTCCTGACTTCCACTTACTCTGTGTGATGTCTTCTCTTATAGCGTCTTCATTGCTCCAAAGGTCTTGACTCTGGGGGAGTGAGTGAGGCGACATCTCTAGCTCTGCTTATACTTACCGTACATTCAATTAAACAAACAATTATTTTCTTGAGATCTGATCTCCCCGGGATTCGAACACTTAACCTTCAACATTGGCTGCACTGAACGGTGTGGAAGAATTGTCTCTACTTGAATTGTATCCTCCTAAAGTACAAGCAGATTGTACTGGTAAATAGAAGGAAAATAAAAGTCAGATTTTTTCTTCCTATTAAATTACTAAAAAATAATGAGAAACAATTACAATAATGACATTTAAAATGCACTTAAAAAAATAATAAACATCACAAATCCGCAAAGAAGGGTGCTTTCACACTGCTTTCTAGCCCCCATTCGTTGGTCCCGTCGAGGCTTACGTCCGATTCGGGCGTATGTGCCGATGAGGCCATAGACCAGTGATGGCGAACCTTTTACAGACCGAGTGCCTAAACTGCAACCCAAAGCCCACTTATTTATCGACAAGTGCCAACAGGGTAAATTAACCTAAATACTGAGGTTTTAGTTTAAAAAAAAACAACTCATACAGAGAGCAGGCGAGGGCAGCATAAAGTAGCCACAGAAAGGAGCAGGGGTATGAGACTGCAGAAATAAAGAATGTGCTCACCCCCATCTTGGTATATGACCCCAATCCTTGTATATATGCTGTCCTCCCCCAATCCATGTATATATGCTGCCCACCCCCAATCCATGTATATATGCTGTCCTCTCCCAATCCATGTATATATGTGACGCGCCCCTGGGCCTGTGTCGCGCTGCGTTGCGCACGCGGGAGCTTACCCGGAGCCGGATCTCTTGAGGGTTGTAGTCTCGTGGCGGTGATCTGGTCCGTGCCCAGGGAGTCAGACTAAGTGGCGCTGTATTAGCGGTAGATGTTGGACGACTACGCCACCCGTTGAGTACAGCTAAGGAGCTGCTGCTGCAGGGCAGACCGCTGAGGCCGGTGGTAGGATTGTGCAGCGTGATAGTATAACCCCCAACGGGAGGGGTATGGCCTCATGGCAGCCGACGTGGATGATGGGGGTAGCAGGAACCACTCAGAGACGGTACGGTGTAGTTCAGAGTCTTTACTGGTGACAACGATAGACCCTCCCGGAGTACTGGCTAGCGATTGGGGCCTGGTCAGTCCTTGAGCAGATGGGATCTCCCCTGGCCAGGCGGAGTTGTAGGCCTCCCAAACTAACGATACTCTTCTGGCTACCTTGCTAGAAGCGGGTATAAGTAGCCCACGTCCCTGAGTGTACCGTGTGGTGCTCACCCGTATGGCCGGTGACTCGGGGCCTTCTAGTAGCTTCCGCTCCACGACGGCGGTGCTGGTCCCACGCGTGTGACCGTGCCTTCGGGTTTCTGGGCCAGAGGACCTGCAATCCCCTGCCGGTCGGTTTCTGCTGCTGGATAGGAGTTAGTCCCCACAGCCTCGGACTCCGGGTCCGGTGATAACTTCTCAGTCAGGGCGAGCTCTGCAGCTGCCAGCCTCTGACTCCTTGTAGCACTGCTCCCACAGAGCTCCTGATGTTCTTTCCTATATCTGCTTCTCTTCTCTGTCTCTACTCACTAACCCTGCCTCAGCCCTAGGTTTATATAGGGGAAGTCCTTCCCCTCCTAGGACTGGGCAGGAGGTGTGGCATGCACAGGATCCCTGACCAAGAGACCTCCCACCTGCTCTCAGACATAACATTGCCGTTACTGTGGAAACCAGACCCCTGGGGTGCCACATTCCCCCCTAGTGAAATTTAGTACTCCGGGACTAAACATATTTTTAGAAAAACATAACAAGGTATAAACAATAATAATACAATAAGAAAAACACATAAAGATGGTTACGGCGTGTCCGCAACCGGGTGCAGTCTTTGAAGAAAAGCAAGGTGTCCATTTCACCAAAACAGGGAGACGTAACCAGGTAGGGGTCTGTCCTGCCCCGAGTCCTTAACAGTCTTTAGTCCGTCCTGGGTTACGCTCCAACTATACACAAAGGATTCCCGGTAAATCCACCAAGGACTCCTATAAATAACTAGAAACACATAATTATACACAAGCAACAAGAAAAACAGGTAACCACAAATAAAACAATTTATACACTTCAAATCCTCCAACGTGCGGGTAACTGGCCTCTAGTGGCCCTAGTGGACCTACGGAGCTGACTGTCTAGCCCTGAACTACAGGGTGTAGGAGCTGTCAAGGGTAAACTGGGCAGCTGTCTACCGGCTCTTTGACTCACTAGGGGTACGGCAGGCTCACTATAAGCAGAGGGTTGATCCTCCTGTTCTGCTTGTGTGGAGTCTTCTGCCTCCTGGACCGGCTGCTCTTCCAGCTCTACCTGTTGCTCCGTAGGCACTTGGGATGCTGGTTGGAGGAACATGAGGACGGGTACCACAACTGCACCATTGACTTGAGTCCAGGACCGAGGGAAGTCTCCGAGCACAGTACTAACCATATCTTCCCTTTCCTCTACGGGTCGATGGTCTTCTTGTTCCTCTTCAGGGTTCCGTAGCTGTTCGGGACACTTCTTCAGGTGATCCCGGGATACAATGGCTATGGTCTCCCCTCCGTCTTTACTGATGGTACAGACTTTCGGGTTCTCGTGGCTTGAGGGCAGTACGGTGTACGGGTCCTTCTCCCACTGGTCGTCCAACTTGTGGAGCCGTCTTTTCCTCTTCAAGACCTGCTCTCCGGGTACCAGGGGAACAGCGGGAGCATACTGGTTGTAAGTTTTCTCTTGTCTTTCCCTAGCCTGACAGACACTTCGCTCCACGCTCTCCTGTACTTTCCGGTACTGCTGCTGCCTCTCTGTGTCCCAGTCTGCTTCTGGTGAAGTGTCCTCGGGTGTCAGGACTCCCATTTCCAGGTCAACAGGTAACTTACCAGGTCTCGCCCTCATTAGGTAAGCCGGGGTACAGTTGGTGGAACCTACCGGGATGTGGTTGTATAGGTCCACTAGATCGGGCAGCTTCTCAGGCCACAGACTGCGTTCTTCCAGGGGCAACGTTTTCAGGAGATCCATTACCACCTGGTTCATTTTCTCACAAAGTCCATTAGTTTGCGGATGATAGGGTGTCGTCCTTATCTTCCGGCAGCCATACAGTTTGCAGAATTCCTGGAAGACCTCCGCTTCAAAGGCAGGTCCCTGGTCCGTCAGCACTTGGTCCGGGTACCCGTGTGGACAGCAGAAGTGCTGCTGGAAGGCTCTAGCTGCTGTTTGAGCCGTTAAGTCCTTAACGGGGACGACAACCAAGAACCGGGAGTAATGATCCACAATGGTTAACGCGTAGACGTAGCCACTTCTGCTTGGGGTCAGTTTTACATGATCCAAGGCTACCAGTTCCAACGGCTGCCGGGTGACGATGGACTGCAGGGGAGTCTTCTGGCTGGCACGGTCCTTCCTTCTTAGGTTGCACGGGCCACAGTCTCTGCACCACCTCTCGATGGTTCCCCTCATGCCTACCCAGTGGAACCGCCCACGCAGCAGGAACTCCAGCTTCTTCCATCCGAAGTGTCCAGCCCCGTCGTGGTATGCTTCCATCACCATGGCTGCGTCTCTCCGTGGCACCACTACTTGCCAGATTAGTTCATGCGTCCGGGAGTTAACCATTCTGCGGCACAACTTCCCCTTGTAAAGGAACAGTCGACTCTTCTCAGCCCACAGTTGCTTGGCTTCCTCCGGAGCGTCTGGGTCAAGGCGAGCCTCTGGCCGAGTCAGCATCTCCTTCACCAGCCGGACGGCAGGGTCACTGTCTTGCGTTTCCGCCCAGTTGTAATGAGGTAAGGGGTTGAACGTAGCGGCTTGCTTACTCCTTACCCGATGGGAATACTGGATAGTCCCATGACGGTGGAACGCGGGGAGTTCGACTTCTTCCAGTCCCTCTGGATCTTCTCCTACGTCCGGTAGGTTTGGCATCCTGGACAGGGCGTCCGCGTTGGTATTGGAGCGTCCTGCCCGGTATTTGATTGTGAACTCGTAGTTGGACAGACGGGCCATCCATCTCTGCTCTAGGGCACCGAGTCTTGCAGTGTCCAGGTGTGTCAACGGGTTGTTATCCGTGTACACGGTGAACCGGGAAGAAGCGAGGTAGTGCTTAAAGCGTTCGGTGACTGCCCACACCACTGCCAGGAACTCTAGCTTAAATGAGCTATAATTCTCAGGGTTTCTTTCGGTGGGTCGCAGTTTTCGGCTGGCGTAAGCGATTACTCGTTCTTTCCCCTGCTGGATCTGGGACAGTACGGCTCCTAGCCCGATGTTACTTGCGTCGGTGTAGAGGATAAAGGGCTGGCTGTAATCAGGGTACGCCAGGATTTCATCCCCCGTGAGGGCCATCTTCAGCTGGCGGAAGGACTCTTCTTCTAACTTCTCCCATTTGAAGGGCGGCTTCTGGTTCTTGGCCTTCCGGGACTGGCCTATCAGGAGGTCCTGCATAGGAGCTGCCTTTTTGGTGAAACCGGGGATGAATCTGCGGTAATAGCCTACCAACCCGAGGAACTGCCGCACTTCCTTTACACTGGAGGGACTTGGCCATTCCTTAATTGCGGTGATCTTATCAGGGTCGGGAGCCACTCCGTCAGCGCTCACCACGTGTCCCAGGTACTGCACCTTTGGTTTCAAGAGGTGACACTTGGAGGGTTTTACCTTTAAGCCGTAGCTTGCCAGAGCTTCGAACACTTCCGCCAGGTGTTTCAGGTGGTCCTCATAAGTCTTGGAATATACGATGACATCGTCCAGGTACAACAGGACCGTCTCGAAGTTTCTGTGGCCCAGACAGCACTCCATTAATCGTTGGAAGGTTCCCGGTGCGTTGCAGAGTCCGAACGGCATACAGGTAAACTCGCTAAGTCCCATCGGGGTGGTGAATGCGGTCTTCTCCCGGTCCGCCTCTGCTACAGGAACCTGCCAGTACCCGCTAGTGAGATCCAAGGTAGAGAAGAAGTTAGCAGATCTTAAAGCAGCCAAAGACTCCTCTATCCTTGGTAAGGGGTACGCATCCTTGTGTGTGATACGGTTAATTTTCCGGTAATCTACACACATCCTCATGGTGTTGTCTTTCTTTTTGACTAAGACTAGTGGAGCTGCCCAGGGGCTACAGCTATCCCTGATCACCCCAGCCTCCTTCATGTCCCTAAGCATCCCCTTGGCGTGTTGGTAGTGTGCAGGGGGTACGGGTCGATACCTCTCTTTTATGGGAAGATGGTCTCCCGTGGGGATGTGGTGTTCTACCCCCTTGACTCGCCCGAAGTCTAACGGGTGTTTACTAAACACTCTCTCGTACTCTTGAACCACCCGATAGACTCCCTGTTTCTGGTGTGAGGGAGTGGAGTCAGTACCCAAATGTAGTTGCTGACACCAGTCCTCCATTGTTTCTTTAGAGCCGTTACCTTCCTCCGGGGAAGATGGAGGCAAGGGTTCTACGGACTGTATGGAATTTTGATTGATGGTATACAATTTGGCTAGCGTGGCATACCGGGGCAGGTACACTTCCCTCTTCCCGATATTTATTATGCGAACGGGCACCCTCCCATGGCGTACATTGACCACTCCCCGTGCTGTCAAAATGGTGGGCCTACTGTCTGAGTAAACTGGTTCTACCATTGCCTGGTAATCTCTACCTCTCAGACCAATAGCTGCCCGGCACCAAATCATCATTTCACTTTTTGGGGTCATGGCAATAGGGAAAGGGTCACACATTCTTACGCTACCAATCTCACCACCGGAGAGTTCTAGCTGTTGCCGTCGCATCAGTGCCCGGATCTCTTTCTGGAGCACTCGCTGCTGGCCGGAGCTGGCGTTCTTGGCAACCTGCTGTAAAAGGAAAATCACCTCTGCAAGACAATTTTCAATTACATTAGTTCCTAGAGTTATCTTTGGGTGACTCTCGTGTTTGTCAATGTCTACAATGATCAGTCCCTGTGCTGCCAGTTCGACTCTACCGATTTTAATGGTCACCTCTTTAAATCCAATCTGTGGCACGGGCTGACCATTGCTGGCGATGATACTCAAGTCGTCGTCAGGGCAGCGGGTGATATCCGAGTCATTCCAGTACTGCTTGAAGAGCACGTACGGGATGGTGGTGACCTGTGACCCGGTGTCCAGTAGGGCACTCATAGGAATGCCATCCAGTACCACGGGTAAGACTGGACGTCCTCCCACATATTTGTCGCGCCAGTTCGATGGGCCTGGTGATCTTTTTCCTGGGGGTTGGCCCTCTACCCCAGGTTGTGCCAGTTTAAAGGACAGTACCTTGCCATATGTCCGGGTTGATTGCAGCGGCGGCAGATGGGTCGTCCGTCCTAGTTGTATCGGTCGCTGGGTCTTCCTCTGGCCGGTGGGGTCCTCCTTGGTCGACGCCACGGGATGTCCTCCGGTCCGGATGCCAGCTGGATCTTCCCTGGAGTGGAAACCTGTAAAGACTGCACAGTTCGGGTTAGCGCAGCAACGCTTTTAGCTAGCTCTTGGACCTGATGGTGCAGGTCTGGAGCCGGGTCATTGTTCAAAGCCTACGCATCAGCTCCCACAGGCCCTGCCGACAAGGGCGCCGCCTCCTGGTGGTAAGTGGTAGTGGGGCGTCTGGGGGTCACAACGCCACCTGGTGCCGGTTCTCGAAGCACCCGGATGGCTCTGTCCTTGAACTGTGCAAATCCCAGATGAGGGTCCTGTAAGGCCATTGCCCGCAACTGGGTTCGGTGGGCATTGCAATATAAACCCTCTATAAATTGTTCAGTCAACAGCCTGTCCTCGTCTCCCACGCCGTCAGGGTCGGTCTGCTTAATGGCTCTCAGGGCCTCTTGTAGGTTCAGGGCATAGTCCCTTATACTCTCATGTGCCCGCTGTTTGCACCCGTAGAATCTAAGCTTGATCTCGGCTGAGGTGCGGGTATCAAAGGTGTCCCTCAGCCGGGTTAGTATCCCTGCGACAGTCCTCCCCCCAGGTGGCCAGGACTTTACCTCCCTTTGGGCTGCTCCGGTTAAATTGGGCCACCAGGATGCTCACTTTTTGCTCCTCTGTGAGTGGGTACACCTGGAAGAGGCTATCCAGCTTTTCTCTAAAGTCATGCAGGGTATGTGACTCCCCTGAGTACTGGGGTAGCCAGGCTGCCCCCGGGATATAGGGCATGGTGAAAGGCATGACCGCAACAGCGGTGGCGCTGGCGGGGGTTGAAGCGGTGAAGCTCTTCTCCGTATCCGACATCCTTCTCCCCCCTAGTGGACCGTGGCCTACCTTGCGATGATCCTCTTCCGTAGGCCGCGGCTCCGCAGTGGATCGTCAGGGTTGAGGACCTTCCGTCGCGCTCCTGTGACGTCGGCGTCTGCTGGGCTCCTTCCAGGACCTTACGCAACGTCCGGACGTGAGGCGGGGCTTCAGTTCTCGCGCGCTTTCGGAGTCCACGCCCCTCTTCTTCCCGCGCGGCGTCCTCAAGATGGCGTCCAATGGCGGGAAAACTCCACCGATGGCGGGAAGGAAGCGGAAGATGGCGCCGGATGGCGGGAATCTTCACCACAGGTAAGTTTGAACATTCTTTTTCAGGCACGCAGTACCCGGTGGTTGCGGGCACGAAATCCTGCCGACTACGCCAAAAGTTGACGCGCCCCTGGGCCTGTGTCACGCTGCGTTGCGCACGCGGGAGCTTACCCGGAGCCGGATCTCTTGAGGGTTGTAGTCTAGTGGCGGTGATCCGGTCCGTGCCCAGGGAGTCAGACTAAGTGGCGCTGTATTAGCGGTAGATGTTGGACGACTACGCCACCCGTTGAGTACAGCTAAGGAGCTGCTGCTGCAGGGCAGACCGCTGAGGCCGGTGGTAGGATTGTGCAACGTGATAGTATAACCCCCAACGGGAGGGGTATGGCCTCAGGGCAGCCGACGTGGATGATGGGGGTAGCAGGAACCACTCAGAGACGGTACGGTGTAGTTCAGAGTCTTTACTGGTGACAACGATAGACCCTCCCGGAGTACTGGCTAGCGATTGGGGCCTGGTCAGTCCTTGAGCAGATGGGATCTCCCCTGGCCAGGCGGAGTTGTAGGCCTCCCAAACTAACGATACTCTTCTGGCTACCTTGCTAGAAGCGGGTATAAATAGCCCACGTCCCTGAGTGTACCGTGTGGTGCTCACCCGTATGGCCGGTGACTCGGGGCCTTCTAGTAGCTTCCGCTCCACGACGGCGGTGCTGGTCCCACGCGTGTGACCATGCCTTCGGGTTTCTGGGCCAGAGGACCTGCAATCCCCTGCCGGTCGGTTTCTGCTGCTGGATAGGAGTTAGTCCCCACAGCCTCGGACTCCGGGTCCGGTGATAACTTCTCAGTCAGGGCGAGCTCTGCAGCTGCCAGCCCCTGACTCCTTGTAGCACTGCTCCCACAGAGCTCCTGATGTTCTTTCCTATATCGGCTTCTCTTCTCTGTCTCTACTTCTTCTCTACTCACTAACCCTGCCTCAGCCCTAGGTTTATATAGGGGAAGTCCTTCCCCTCCCAGGACTGGGCAGGAGGTGTGGCATGCACAGGATCCCTGACCAAGAGACCTCCCACCTGCTCTCAGACATAACATTGCCGTTACTGTGGAAACCAGACCCCTGGGGTGCCACATATGCTGCCTCCAATCCTTGCATATATGCTGCCCCCATCCATGTATATACACTACCGTTCAAAGGTTTGGGGTCATTTAGAAACTTCATTATTTTTTAAAGAAAAGCACATTTTTTTCAATGAAGCTAACATTAAATGAATCAGAAATACACTCTATACATTGTTAATGTGGTAAATGACTATTCTAGCTGCAAACATCTTGCTTTTATTGCAATATCTACATAGGTGTATAGAGGCCCATTTCCAACAACCACCACTCCAGTGTTTTAATGGTACATTGTGTTTGCTAACTTTGTAAGAAGGCTAATGGATGTTTAGAAAACCCTAGAAAACCCTTGCACAAGTATGTTAGCCCAGCTGAAAACGGTTTGGCTGATTTGAGAAGCTATAAAATTGACCGTCCTTTGAGCTAGTTGAGAATCTGGAGCATTACATTTGTTTATTCTATGAGACTCTCAAAATGGCCAGAAAAGAAGAACTTTCATGTGAAACGCGACAGTCTATTCATGTTCTTAGAAATGAAGGCTATTCCATGCGAGAAATTGCCAAGAAACTGAAGATTTCCTACAACGGTGTGTACTACTCCCTTCAGAGGAGAGCACAAACAGGCTCTAACCAGAGTAGAAAGAGAAGTGGGAGGCCCCGCTGCACAACTGAGCAACAAGATAAGTACATTAGAGTCTCTAGTTTGAGAAATCGACGTCTCACAGCTCCTCAACTGGCAGCTTCATTAAATAGAACACGCAAAAGTCAAGTGTCAACGTCTACAGTGAAGAGGCGACTCCGGGATGCTGGCCTTCAGGGCAAAGTGGCAAAGAAAAAGCCATATCTGAGACTGGCTAATAAAAGGAAAAGATTAATATGGGCAAAAGTACACAGACATTGGACAGAGGAAGATTGGAAAAAAGTTTTATGGACAGACAAATCAAAGTTTGAGGTGTTTGGATCACACAGAAGAACATTTGTGAGACGCAGAACTACTGAAAAGATGCTGGAAGAGTGACTGACGCCATCTGTCAAGCATAGTGGAGGTAATGTGATGGTCTGGTGTTGCTTTGGTGCTGGTAAATTGGGAGATTTGTACAAGGTAAATGGGGTTTTGAATAAGGAAGGCTATCACTCCATTTTGCAATGCCATGCCATACCCTGTGGACAGCGCTTGATTTGAGCCAATTTCATCCTACAACAGGACAATGACCCAAAGAGCACCTCCAAATTATGCATGAACTATTTAGGGAAGAAGCAGGCATCTGGTATTCTATCTGTAAAGGAGTGGCCAGCGCAGTCACCAGATCTCAACCCTAATGAGCTGTTGTGGGAGCAGCTTGACCGTATGGTACGCAAAAAGTGCCCATTAAGCCAATCCTACTTGTGGGAGAGGCTTCAGGAAGCATGGGGTGAAATTTCCAAAGACTACCTCAGCAAATTAACAGCTAGAATGCCAAAGGTCTGCAATACTGTAATTGCTGCAAAGGGTGCACTCTTTGACGAAAGAAAAGTTTGAAGGAGAAAATTATTCTTTCAAATAAAAATCATTATTTCTAACCTTGTCAATGTCTGGACTATATTTTCTATTCATTTTGCATCTCATTTGATAAATAAAAGTTTGAGTTTCAATGGAAAACACAAAATTGTCTGGGTGACCCCAAACTTTTGCACGGTAGTATATGCTGCCTCCACACCCCCCATCCATGTATATATGCTGCCTCCACACACACACCCGCCGCTGCTGCTGTTCCTGTTCATTGCATATAAAAAAACAAACAAAAAAAAACAAGCAAAAAAAAACAAACACTCCTACTCACCTTCCTTCCTCTCCTGCGCCACGTCCTCTCCTGTAACCAGCAGCTGATTTCAGTGTCCTAGCGACAGGGGCGCATGACGTCTGTAGCGCCGGCGTCCCTGCCCTCTGCTAGGCAGGGACGCTGTTCCCCTCACCTCTCTGCTCCGTGCCCGGCGTCCTCCTCCCGCTCTGCTGGCAGCGCGCGCTTCTTCCCGGCCACTGTGCTTAGGGCGCGCGCGCTCTCCCTCCCTCTTAAAGGGGCCGCGCGCGCCGTCCTAAGGAGTCCCCGGCCAATGGCCGGAGGACTTCACCATATATAAGGCACCTCCTCCAAAATGGAGGTGCCCGAGCAATGTTGTTGCACTGTTCACTACGCTGCTTCAGCCCTCAGGTCCCGTTGCCAGTTACCTGCCAGATACCTGCCAGATTCCTGCCAGCTTGCTGTCTTATTCCTGCCTGATTATATGCTACCTGCCTGCTAGTCTGAGGTCCGACGGTCTGCCTTACTACTCCTGTCAGTCTGTCTAAGGACCAGCCTGTCCGCTCACCTGGGAGCGCACTTCAGCCACCTGCCTGCTTGCCTGAGGTCCGACGGTCTGCCTTCCAACTCCTGTCAGTCTGTCTATGGACCAGCTTGCCTGCTCACCTGGGAGCACACATCTGCTACCTGCCTGCTAGCCTACCTGGAGGCTCCGCCGTCACGTGCTGTGACCACCTGCCTGTCCAGTGACTCCTGCCCGCTCACCTGGGAGCGCTCATCTGCTGCCTGTCTGCTAGCCTACCTGGAGGCTCTGCCGTCACGTGCTGTGACCACCTGCCTGTCCAGTGACTCCTGCCCGCTCACCTGGGAGCGCTCATCTGCCGCCTGTCTGTTGGTCTTCCTGGAGGCTCCGCCGTCACATGCTGTGACCACCCATTCATCCAGAGACTCTCGCCTGCTCACCTGGGAGCTCACGTCTATCATCAGCCGCCACAGGTCGTACCAACCCTTTACCCAGAGACTGCCCCGGTCACTTGCCGTGACCATCTGCCCGTTCATCCAGAGACTGCCCCGGTCACTTGCCGTGACCTCCAGCCCGTTCACTCAGAGACTGTCCCGGTCACCTGCTGTGACTTCCTGCCCGTCTTCCCTGGTCGCCACCCGCTCCCTTACAAGGACCGCCCCCTTGTATAGTAGCTCAGAGGTTCCGCCTCCCAGACCCGTTACAACGTCACTGTCATGCGCCCAGCTGAAGTAGGGGCTGGCGTCAGCGGGCTCCAAGTACTCAGCCACCGGCCCGGTCCAGGTCCAGGTGCACTAGTGCTGTGGCTATGGCGCGTGTGACCTTAGGGAGGGCCCTTTGTGCCCACTCTGGCACGCGTGCCATAGGTTCACCAGCACTGTCAGACTATAATGGTGCCGACAGAGCGAACATGTGCTCTGCTGTGCATAATTTTCGGGCGTGTATGCCTACTGGAGACGGACACCCAGACACAGTCTACTATGTATAAAAATCGTAGGTAATCCACACATTACTATATCAATAAGGTTTGTCAAAGCCAAATATCAGGAATTATCAAAAACAAAGGAACTTTATTTATAGCATGACATAACAAAAAAACAAAAACAAGATAAAAACGCATATAAAAAAAAGCAATTGTGACATGCAGAAGTAGTGCTGTTGCTTCAAAAGCATACAGCAACTATCAGAAGTAGCACAAGCACAGGAGACCGGAAGTGTTGTGCTCCAGAAGTAACCAGCAACTAGAGGGGTTAACACAGTCACAGGAGACAGGTAGTGTTTAGCAGAGGCCATGGGGGATTGTGGGGAAGTTGTTTACTGTCTGGCTGGAGCCGAAGAGAAAGGTAGTGTGTGATATGTATATCACAGAAGGCAAGGGAACAGAATTCAGGTCAGGAGGGAAGCTAAACACAGGTCAGATAGACTCCTTGAGCTAACAGTGTGGAGTATTATCCAGCAGAAAGATAAGGACTGGAAGGAATCGTGTCATAGCGATTTTCTCCCTCATCAAACCCTCTCCCCCTCCATCTCCATGCAGGATAAAGAATGCTGTGTACTATTGAGTCCTTGTGAAGGAAAAGCCTGTGGTTGTGTATGCAAAGAAGTGTGCTACTAAGAGATCTAATCTGTGCTGCAATACGCTACTGTGCCTGCTTTATTAAACTGTACTATAATGAAGATTGTTGCTGTAATATCCCTGAATTGCACTGGCCGTGCTTCAGATTAAATTCCACTGTTAAACTGTTGAAAAAGACTCTTGTCAGATGTGTCTGGTCAGCAACTGAATCTATCGTGTGCCTGAGAGAAGCTGCAGCCTATGGTCTCCCTGAGTAACGGTTTCCCCAGGATTCCAAAGAATTCATGAAACCCATCTCGTCCTATCTGAGGCAGTTTCTAACCAGGTTGAAGTTGGAAGATGGAGGGGCGGCACCAATTACCAAAAGCGGGAATCTCCGTCCACAGACAGAACTACAGGAATTGAAAGAACAATTCAATGCTTTAACAACAGCCCTGCAGCAATCGACCAAAACCTCTCAACGGGTGACAGTCTCAGACAGGACCTTTAACGTGCTCTGGTTAGATAAATCAGGAAGACAGTCCTCTCTAACACCACAAATCACCATAAGGAAAGAATTCAAGATCCTGGGACAGATTGGAGAGTGTGAACAGAAAAAGAAACTGTCTTATATGAACTTGTTGCACCAGATCGATGCAGGCTTACAGAAAGGCTATAACAATAGAGAACAAATGGAAGTCAGCTCACCCTCCACAGATTTCAGCGTGTCGAAGCCAGGAAGGTGTGGAATTCCAGGAACTTGAAATTTTTTAATATAACTTTTTGGAGCTGGAATTTTTCACTTCTTTTTTGCATTGATTCCACGTGTGACCACAGGTTGTTCCTGGCTTCGACACGCTGAAATCCGTGGAAGGTGAGCTGACTTCCATTTGTTCTCTATTGTTATACACATTTTGGTCGGGTTGTCGTGCACACCTGAATGGTTTTTGAAACTTGCACATTGTCTGAGTTTGTGAGATCATTTAAGAACCACGGATTCTGTATTTATTTTTGGCATGGTATGTTGTTATCAGTATTATCAGCACAATCATCATGACTCATATGCATTCTGATAGCGCAAACCTGCACATTTTTTCTCATTAACTGTGGACGTGGAACAAAATGGAAATAATGAGTTTCAAAATTTCAAGATGTTGGAGAAGAAAATGATAAATTAACTTAAGATGTGGTGGGATCATACCACTTTGAATAATTATGTGCAGAAAGACATGATTACTAGGGGACTTAGAATCAAAAAGATACCTACTGTAATTTATACCTCAGAGTTTGTTGATGAATGGAATCAATTATTAACAAACTGTTCGCTAAATTTAATACGCTTGATAATTCGTTATGAAGAGGTCAAATTAAAGGAGGTACAAACTGAGATCACCTACATAAAAAGTAACTTGGAGTAGCACATAGATGCAATTGATTACAAAGACTCCATGCAGCGCATTCAACAATCTGTCAGTAAGCTAGAGGAGAGGATTATGGCTCGCAAAAAATCTAAACTTTTAAGGGATACAAATGACAATAATATGAAACAGGTTTATGAATGGGGCAGGTGGCAACCATCACGGAAAGCACCATGTCCCATTCTCAAAATAAGGAAAAATGATTATCCCAGTACATCTAGATTGCATGTAAGCTTCAGCTCCTCAGATCAAGAGTCTGTTGATGATTGTGTGAATGATGATGGTGCACAAGGTACATCTAGTGATTTCACTTATTATAATAAAAACAAAAAACGGAAATCAAAAAACGGAAAAAGCACAGCGGGCGAAAGCACTCCAAATCCAGGAGGAATGGAGACACTCCGCAGGAAAACATAGCACAGGAACAAGTGTTCAATGTCTTGAATTTGTTCCACAGTGTATTGACCAAGGAGCAGACAGAAGTTCTTTTTTATGGTTTGAACTTTGTTCCGGATCAACAATTTAATTTGTTTCAAACATTGCTTGATGTGAACAGGTGAAAAGGCATTTTTTCAATGAGGATAATATGGCAATTGTTCGATATAATGATATTGGAAATAATGAATTTCGTAATATGCATTTTGATGAACAAACGACACTAATGAATTTGCAGGAATTGCACAACAACAATTTTTCCACAGATAAGACAGTTAACATGGCAACTGATAAAAGACGTCTTGTAGTCTCATGGACACCACTGTATAGATCACAAATTCATGATTTATTGAGTGATTATACGACTTGCAAAAAACTTCTGAGATCCGACCAAAGAAATCCAGGTGGCTACTCACAAATTAATTGATGAAGGTTTGTCTTTAAATGTGCTCACCAAGGTGCAGGCAGATTTCATGAAAGTGGAGCATCCGGTTGTTCCCATCATACATGCACTTTCAAAGGTGCACAAAGGAATGTCTCTACCTCCAATGAGACTGATAATTTCTGGCATTGGATCCAGCACGGAGCATCTCAGCAAATGGTTGGACTACTTGCTGCAACCGCTTTGCCGAAGGACTGTCGGATTTATAAGAGATACTGGAGACGTGTTGGAACAGCTATCTGTTATTATATGGACAGATCAGTTCTCTTGGTTAAGCTGTGATGTAACTGCATTATATTCATCAATACCCAAAGATACTGTAGTGGTTGCGCTTGAATTTCACCTGGCTAGGTATTGTAATTATACTGTAGATTTGTGTACATTTATAGTGCAGGTTGCTCATTTTCTTATGCACAATAATTATTTCTTTTTTGATGGCCATTACTATTCTCAACACAAGGGATTAGCTATGGGTGGGAAACATTCACCTTCCCTGGCAAATTTAGTCATGTCATACTGGGAAGAGTCATACCTGTACTCTGATGGGAATCCGTTTGCTCGGTATATACTCTGGTATGGCAGATACATTGATGATACATCTCCATTCCAAATTATGAGGGTATCTGTCATACCAGAGTTCATCAAATACATCAATCAGAATCACTGCAATTTATCCTTCACACATGTGACTAATTCCTTTTCTATATCTTTTTTAGATTTGAAGTTGGAGGGAAGACTGGGAAATTGCATCTTTTCATCCACTCACTCTAAACCATTGTCTGGTAATTCCATATTGCATGCTAAGAACAGCCATCCACGACATACCATCAAATCTGTGCCAGTGGGGGAAATGACCAGAATTGTTAGAAATTGCAGGGATGGTTCTTGTTTGAATACAGAACTGCAGCAATGCCAGGACAAACTTCGGAAACAGGGATATCCTCAATGGTCTCTGAATAGGGATAGGGATATTGCATGCAGAAAGAATCATCAGCATTTAATTAGATATAGACAGAAAGAAAAATCAACATTTGTTAAGTGTCCTGTATTGTCTACAGTTTAATGAAATCAAGAGGATTATAACAAAACATATACCCATGTTGTATGAGGATGTTTTGTCCACTATATTGGAGTCAGGGTGCTGGATAGCAGCCAAGAAGGGTATTTCATTGGGCAATATTATTGTTACGCACACGCCCGGACAGACTGGCATGAGCGTGATTAGTGATCCCACTGTACCATGAACCGAGGAGTGCCTGAAGGGGCGTAACCAAGTATCAACCTAATCCGACCAAGGTCAAACGGCGGCTCAGTCAACTCCGTGAATCAGGGAGGAACCGAGCAGAGGGACCAGGTGCTACTCCAGGTCAGACCCCTGTCACAGCTGTTGACCCACACCAGGGAATGCAGGAACAGGCAGGTTAAACTGGCATATTGACTGGTGGGTACGGCTAGTATGCAGACAGGTGGATATTGACAGGCACAGCTGGTATGCAGACAGGTGGGCACGGCTGACAGGCGGGTACTGGCAAGTAGGAACGTAGGCAGGATAGGGACCAGTACAGACTGGGATACAGAAAGAGCCGCAGGAGCGGTAGACAAGCAGAGCGGAGCAAAACCCGCAGATGCGGTGAACAAGCAAAGCGGAGCAAAACCGCAGATGCAGTGAACTAGCAAAGCAGAGCAAAACCTGCAGATGCGGTGAACTAGCAAAGCAGAGCAAAACCCGCAGATGCAGTGAGCAAGCAAAGCAGAGCAAAACCGCAGATGCGGTAGACAGGACAGGGCTCTGTTCACATGGAACAGACTGGAAAACACAAGAAGATAGCTGGAAGACAGGAGTTAGATACAGAGGGAGGGAAACAGAACGAGCAGAACCAGATACACACAAGGTACTTACAATGAAGTAGCGAGTGGACACAAGACTCACAAACAGAAGTACAGAGACAACCAGTTGGAGTTAGGTGGAGGCTCAGATACTGCAGGAAAGAGGGAAGATACAGACAGAGACAAACAAGTAACGGACTAGGACACTGTTCAGACAGGATCTGAACCAGGAACAAGATACAGGAACGGGCCTGGGTACTCAGCCCCCAGGGTGGCAGAAACTGACTAGAAGTCACAGGTACAGGCAGAGGCCCTGGGTACTCAGCCCCCAGGCTGGCGGACAGACTAGAGTCAGGACAGGACCTGGCAACTCATAGTTGCACAGAACAGACTGTAAGAAAGTGTTGCTCAGGCACCTCCTACTGGGTGGAGGGGGTTTAAGTATCCAGTGACTCACAGCAATAGGCTGGGGACGCATTAGGACTGCGCACCCTGTAGCTTTAAGAATCAGAAAGCAACAGCACCGACGCTCTAAGCCAGCAGGCAAGAGACATACAAACAGCAGGTACTGGAGCAAAAGTGTGCAGCCTGGCCTGAAAGGTAAGATTGCGGTCTTGCATGGTGGGAGATGGTAAGCCTTGCAAGCACGCCGCCAGGGATGTTACAATTATATCACCAAGTTTTTTCCGAGGTCAAAAAGCACGTAGTTCATGGCTCAATCATCCTGTTTTTTTCAAGTGTGGAGGACTGAGGAGTAGAACATGTAAACATTCGGTCGCTGCACACACATTTTCTGGTAATAATGATGTGGAACACAAGATAAAACAATATATAAACTGCAACTCGCAGTATGTGGTGTATATGATCAGATGTCTGGAGTGTAATTTATGTTATATTGGATGCACTGGTAGGAAGCTGAAGGTCAGAATCTCTGAACATTTAACGGACATCATTAATTCTTCCAGCTCCAATCGTGCCATATCTCACGCATCAAAACATCTCATCAGTTGCCATGGGAGACATACGGATTCCTTTAGAGTTCTGGGTGTGGAGCATATACTGAAGTCTGAGAGGAGAGGAGACCTCAGGAGACGCATGTTAACAAGAGAAGCCTTCTGGATGTTTTGCCTGGGAACTTGCTATCCACATGGACTTAATTCTCGGAGAGAAGTCATGTTTCATTATTGAGGTGTTTACATATGGGACTTTTCGTTCATGCATTTATGCATCTATGCATTTATATATTTGATATGTATTTTGCATGTATTTGTATCCTCTTGTTCTTATTAGGGTGTGTTAGTGTTTTTTTTCTTTTGTTTTAATATGGGTGTGATCTCATTGCTCTTGTGATCAGTGTACTACTTGTGATTTGTTTCAGAAATATTTAAAAAAAGATCACAGTATCATGTCATAGTAGCTTGACAAAGAATTCTGGTTGGCGTTGGAAACGTGTTGCTATGTGAATTTCCATTTACCTTGTGTCCTCATCGGATTTTAAAATGATGTAATAAAAACTTGGAATTTAATATAACTTTTTGGAGCTGGAATTTTTCACTTCTTTTTCACAGAAAGGCTACCAGATCGTTGAGGGGGTGGTGAAAGCGATCAGCCCAGGACTGAACCTCCATAGTATGCTAGAAATGAAGAGTCAATTGACCTTGCAACAGCTGAAGAGGATTTTAAAATGGCACTATAAAGAAGAGAGTACTTCAGAATTGTACCACCAACTCATTAATCTCTCACAGAAAAATAACGAATCACCCCAAAGTTTCTTGCTCAGGGCAATTGAACTGAAGGATAGACTGTTGTTTGCATCCCGAGATGTAGAAGCGGAGGAGAAGTTTGATGCTGGACTAGTCCAGAAGAAGTTCTTGAGATCATTTGGAACGGGGTTAATCAGCAAAGACATCAAGTTGCAGCTGAAACTGTACCTAGAAGATCCTGGCATTCTGGACGAAGTCCTAATTGAAAAAATGAATGAGGCAGCTAGTTTGGAGTCAGAGCGAATAAAATTTAAAGAAAGGCTCTGTTCTTAAAATCACCAAAATGAGTCAGCTGAAGTTGGAGACCCCCGGTGGCCAGTCCGAAGATCATCATGGAGATCCTCCAGTGCCACCTCAGAGATGGAACCTTAAAGCACCAACAAAAGAGAGGACCGCCAGCGCTGACTGACTGAGAGGAAGTAGTAGGAGAACTGCGAGCCGAGTTGATTGAGGTGAAAAAGAACCTGTATCCCTCAGACCCAGGAGTGGGTTGAAAAACAGAAGATACCCGACTTGTGAAGCATGCCGTTCATCAAATCAGAGTACGGTGTGTGTCCACTGTCTAAGATGTGGTGAGGAAAGACATTATGCCAAGGAATGACAATGGTCATGGTCGTTTGGGTTAAAAGACAGGAGGTTGCCAGTGCGGGGTGACTGGTAACCGCGACACGGAAAAGGCCCCAGAAGCAAATCCAAATCTCACCAAACCCCAGAACGGCGCATGAGGTAAAACGGCTGCATCAGTACTATCCCAAGGGTGTTCCCGTCTACAACAGCTGCAAGAGAGACAGGGGCATAAGTTACTTAATACCCAGTGTGGAGGTCAAACGACGTACTCCTGGGAGGAGAATTCCTCGGTCAGTAACGATAGCCTCATCAGCCTAATCGGTGAAAGGTGCTCTATACAGTGCCAGTTAGATGGACTCCTGGTAAAAGCACTGTGGGACACAGTAGCACAAGCGAGCCTTTTAAATGAAGAATGGAGAAGGCGCTACTTGCCTTCGGTCGCTAAAAGAACTCTTAGGACCAGTGGAACTCCACGGCAAAGCTGTCAACCAGACAAAAATCCCTTTCATAGGCTGGATGGAAGTGACTTTCCAACTGAGGGCTGTAACATACCTGGCGGCGTCCTTGCATAGTGGTCCATCTCCCACTGTGCAAGAGCGCGCACTTGATCTCCAGTCCAGTCTGCTAGCCTGGCTTCCCTCCATGCTGTCTGCTTGCCTCTGTGTTTGCTGCTTAAGGGCGGCGCCCGATCACTTCCTGTTTCTTGTGCCTGCTGCGGGCACACCCCTTGTGCGTCCTCAGCCTATTGCTGTCCTTCACCTGGTATTTAACCCAGCTGCTCCAATGAATCCCTGCCTGAGCATTGTGTTTCATTCAGTGTGCTCTTTCACTCTGAATGTGCCAGGTCCCTTTCTGTGTTTGCTTGCTTGCCTTTCTTGTAGGCTGTATTTCCAGTCCTGTCTGAACACGCTCCTCGCCTGTTCCTCCCGCCTTCTAGGGGCTGCATACCTAGACCCGCTCCTGTATCTTGTTTCTGTGTCTGTTCTTGTCTGTATACTCTTCTAGCCTGTTTCTGTACCTTTCCTTTTTCTGCAGAGTCTGAACTCGTACCTAACTCCTGCTCGTTGTCACTGTACTTCCGTTTGTGAGTTTGTGGTCCACTCGCTACATCACTGCAAGTACCCTGTGGGTATCTGGTTCTGCCTTTCCCTTCCTGTCTGTTCTGTGTGAACAGAGCCCTGTCCCCAGTTGCCCTGCCTTGCTCACCGCTTCGGCGGTTCTAGCCTGCTCTGCCTTGCTCACCGCTCCGGCGGTTCTAGCCTGCTCTGCCTTGCTCATTGCTCTGGCAGTCTTGCTCCGCTCTGACCCTTTGCTCACTGCTCCGGCAGTCTTGCTCCGCTCTGACCCTTTGCTCACTGCTCCGGCAGTCTCGCTCCGCTCTGACCCTTTGCTCACTGCTCTGGCAGTCTCGCTCCGCTCTGACTACTCTTGCTCACCGCTCCAGGCAGCCTCGTCCTGCTCTACTCTCGCTCACCGCTCCAGGCGGCCTCGTCTTGCCCTGCTCTCGCTCACCACTCTGGGCGGCCTTACTCTGCTGTGTTTGTCCGCCACATCTGTGGTTCTGTTCCTGAGTCCCAGTGTGTACTGGGTCCTATCCCGCTTGTGTTCCTACCTGCTAGTGCCTCCCTGTCTGCACTCTAGCCGTGCTTGCCTGTAATCCACTGCCTGCATACCCACCTGCCTGCATACCAGTCGTGCCTGCATATACCCACCAGTCTGTGTGCCAGCCTAACCTGTCTGTTCCTGTATTCCCCTGTGTGGGTCAACAGCCGTGTCCGGGGTCTGTCCTGCAGTAGCACCTGGTCCCTCTGCTCGGTTCCTCCTTGATGCACTGGCGTCGTATGCTGTCGTGCGACCCTGGTCGGATCGGGTGAATACCTAGTTACGCCCCTCCAGGCATTCACTCTCCGGCACGGTCCAGTGGAATCACACGCACACGCCGCTCAGCCTGGGCGTGTGCATTACAAGGGCCATGAAGAACAGCAACACCATTGAGCTTTTGGTACCTTTTCTCGTGACAAGTGATCCGAACGTGGCAGAGGATCCTATCCTGGGTTATAATGTAATCAGTGAGGTCATCACGAAACACAAGTCAGAGACACTGGGGGTGGATGCAATTGCCACATCGCTTGGCATATTTTCCGCCACGGCGTTAGGTGTGATTCATAGAGTAAAGAAAGCACAGAATAGAATGGACCTAAAAGATGTTAAGTTAGGCTGGCGCCCAACCATCATCCCTGCAAACCAAATGGTGGGGGTGAGGTGTGGAGTCCAGGTAAAACCAGGAAGAAAAGTCCAGAAAAGACTGTTAGTGCCAAAAGACTCCTCAGAACTTCCCGAAGGCCTAGTTCAAGGTGAGACTGTGCTAACGATTCCTACTGGTGGGTTTGCTCAAGTGACAGTACCAGTGAGGAATATTACAAAACATGAAATTAGACTGGATCCAAAGACTATGTTAGGTCACATTGAAACTGTTAAAATGGTATACCTAGTCAGTGTGAGACCTAACCAGGGTTCTACCGTGAATTCATTCTCCTCGCCAAGGAACAGGAGTTGCCCAGGGGAGGAAATTGCACGACCCACCTCAGGGTCCTGGGATCCTCCAGTACGCCTGGAACACTTGTGTGCTGAAGATCGAGCGGTAGCAAAACAGATGCTGAGAGAAGAGTGTCATGCATTCTCCAAAGATGACGCTGATATAGGCTGTATCCCGTTGTTGCAGTTGAAAATCTATTTGAAAGACACGACCCCAGTAACCAGAAGTTACATGTCTGTGCCGAAACCATTACACCGTGAAGTGAAAGAGTATTTACAAGACCTAATCAACAGAGGTTGGGTCCAAAAGTCAAAGTCGTCTTATTCCTCTCCTATTGTTTGTGTTAGGAAGAAGGATGGTACGTTGAGACTGCTGTGACTACCGGTAACTAAACCGAAAGTCAGTACCTGATCGGCACCCGATACCAAAGATTCAAGATATGCAGGATAGCCTATCAGGAAGTACCTGGTTCTCTGTCCTCGATCAGGGTAAAGCACACCATCAAGGGTTGAAGAATCCAGTAGACCTTTGACAGCATTCATCACACCCTGGGGGTTATATGAGTGGATCCGCATACCATTTGGGCTCAGCTCAACTCCAGCAGAATTCCAGAGGAGCATGGAGACATGTTTAGAAGGAATGAGTGACGATATCTGCCAGCCGTACTTGGATGACAATGTGGTACACCGAAAAACTTTCCAGGAGCATGTTGAACACGTGAGGACCGTATTACAGCGGTATCAACAACACAGAGTTAAGTTGACCCAAAAGAAGTGTGAACTGTTCAAAAGGCAAGTCCAATTTCTAGGGAAAATTGTGTCCAGAGAAGGATATACCATAGACCCAGCAGAAATCGCTCCGGTACTGGCTCTTAAAAGACAAGCGTTCCTCTACTGTCGGGGAGTTGAGGCAGATATTAGGATTCCTCTCCTACTATCATACTTATGTTTGGAACTTCTCCAGGATTGCCCTCCCACTATACCTCCTCTTGGGAAGGGAGACAGAGTCAACAACACCCACGGAGAAAAGAAGAACGTGGGTAGGACCGGCCTTAAAAAACAACGCCATTTCGTCCCATTCTCTGGACGGCAGACCACCAGGAGGTATTGGAAGAACTAGTAGACTACCTGGTAAAACCACCCATCTTGGGATATCCTGATTTCAACTTACCGTTTGTTCTTCATTGTGACACTTCTCAAGTTGGACTGGGAGCTGCCCTGTATCAGCATTAATATGGAAAATTGAGTCATCGGTTACGGTTCTAAAACGTTGACAGACGCCGAGAAGAATTACCATCTACATACCAGATAATTGAAGTTCCTAGCATTGAAATGGGCTATTATCTCTACTATAGCAAAGAGTTTGAGGTATACACTGACAACAACCCTTTGACCTATGTACTCACTACAGCCAAACTGAATGCAACGGGTCAGAGATGGGTCGCTGAACTAGCTGACTTCAATTTCAGCATCAAGTACAGGCCAGGAAAATGCAATGCGGATGCTGACGGATTGTCGAGAATGCCACTAGAGCCTGAGGAGTTCATGCAAGAATGCTCAGAGAAAGTCAGTCTGGAAGCAATTGAGAGAACTACCCAAGCAGTACCAGCTTATCAAGACGAAAACACACCATTGTGTTGTCCGTTGACGGTGGAAACCACCATAAAAGCGAGAGAACAAGATCACCCCCTGTCCATTCAACAACTACCAAAAGGAAAAATCCATAGAGCACAGCGGGAAGATCAGATAATTGGTAGAATACTACATTATATGGACCAAATCGGTTTCCAAGTAAACGGGAGAGAGATAATGAGTCACCAGCAGTATCTGTTTTAGTTAAAGAATGGATGAAGCTCTACCTCAGTGAAGACGGTATCCTGTATTGTAAAGGAGGACAAAACTGGCAGTTGGTACTACCCAGAGTATTCCGTAGGTTGGTCTTCAAAGAACTCCATGAAAGCATGGGACACCTGGGAGTGGAAAGGACAACAAACTTGGTCCGTGAACAGTTCTTCTGGCCGAACGTGCAGAGAGATATTGAGAGGTACGTGACCAGGGAGTGTGGGTGTCTGAAAGATAAACGTCCCAACACATCAACCCAGGCACCTATGGGCAACATCCAAACTACGTATCCATTTGAGATGGTATCAATAGACTTTCTACATCTTGAGACGTGCAAGGGTGGTTACGAATACATCTTGGTGGTGAGGTTTGGGTTCCCAACGAGGTTACACCATGGAAGAGAATTTGAGAACCAGCTCTTTGCCAAGCTAGGAAAGTACTGTAGAATTCAGAGATCCCACACAATGCCCTATCACCCAGAGGGTAATGGACAAGTGGAACGTTTTAACCAGACATTATTGTCGATGTTGCACACTTTAACAGCTGATGAGAAGAAAAACTGGAAGAGTTCTCTATCAAAAGTGGTACATGCCTATAACTGTACAAAGAGTGATGCAACGGGTTACTCACTGTAGCATCAGTGTCTCTGCCCCCTGCCAGGCAGAGACGCCATCCCACTCACCTCCTCGATCCCTGCTCTGCATTCACCAGCGCCCCTCTTCCTGCTGCCGGCGCGCGCAGCTCCCCAGGCACTGTGCTTAGGGCGCGCGCTCCCTCCCTCTTAAAGGGGCCGCGCGCGCAGTCCTAAGGAGTCCCCGGCCAATAGCCGAGGGTCCTCCCATATATAAGGCACCTCCTCCAAAATGGAGGTGCCCGAGCAAAAGTTGTTGCACAGTGTTTCTGACCTCTGCTTCAGCCCTCAGGTCCTGCTGGTAGCCTGACTACCAGTCTTGCCCACCAGCCTGTTACCTGCCAGTTCGCTCACCTGGGAGCACTTGCCTGTTGCCTGCCTGTTACCTGCCATGCCTGCCAGCCCACTCACCTGGGAGCACTTGCCTGTTACCCGCTTGTTACCTGCCGTGCCTACCCGGAGGCTCCTGCCGTCACTTGCCGTGACCACCTGCCAGCCCACCTAGAGACTCCTGTCATCACTTGCCGTGTCTACCTGATAGCCTACCTGGAGGCTTCTGCTCGCCAGATTGCCTGCTGTGCCTACCTGCTATTCCGGTCAGTCCCTGCCATCTGTACCGTGGGAGTCACTTGCTCCCTTACAAGGTCGTCCCCAGAGTAGCACCTGGTCCCTCCCTGGTCACGGAGTTGTTAGCCGCCGTACGACCAGGGTCGCTCCGGGTTGATACTTAGTTACGCCCCTCTGGGTCCCTCCTTACACCGTAGCACAGAGGTTCCACCTCCCTGACCCGTAACACTCACCCTTCTTCCTTGTATGGACGATCGCCAAGACAGCCAATTGACATCATGTTCGATACTCTGGTGTCAGAGGCTTACAGAACATATCTGGAGTACGTTCGAAAATGGAAAGAATGGATGGCAGAGGCATACAACATAGTTTCCAAAGTGGTTGCACAAAGACAGAGCAAGAGTAAGGAGTACAACGATCGAAAATGTTATGGAGCAGAATTGGCACCAGGAAGCCAGGTGCTAGTCAAGAATGTACGCGAGAAAGGCGGTCCAGAAAAACTTAATTCGTACTGGGAAGACAAAGTGTATGTGGTCGTATGGAGGAAAGCTGATGACAGCCAAGTGTAAGAAATCAGATTAGAAATGGGAGACAAGAAAACCAGAATAGTCCATCGGAATTTACTACTACTCTGTGATTATCCCCCACCACAACAAGACTTCCCAGAAGTAAACAGACATCATCCGAGATCCACTAAGGGACGACCACAGACTGAAGCTCCGAAGGTGGCTAGTGACTTTGAAAGTTCAGATGAAGAAGAACACACCATTGTATTTCTCGTGACCGGCAAGGAGAGGTATGTACCATCCTCAGGAGAGTGAACTAAGTCCCGAGGCTCCAGAGTTTGTACCAAGGAGTACAGATGAAGTCCAATTCAGATCTGATGATCAAACACCGGTTCCTGAAAAGACTGATCAACACTCAGGAGGAGCAGAATTACCAGACAAACAGGCGACTCAGGAGAAGTACAGGAACTTACAGAGGCAGCTCCTAGAGCGTTTGAGGAAGCATAGGAAATGAGTGCGGCAGAAGAAACTCCTGTGACCGAAGAACCCGTGGTATCTGAGGAACAACCCACAAGGAGGATGTCGACTTGAGAAGTGAGGAGGCCCGTGATGTTGACATATGAGACACTTGGTGAAATGAGTCAAGTGCAAAGGACTGTCGACTGGAAACAGGTATCTCTGCCTACAGACCAGGTAAGCCTACTGGAGTAGTATTCACCACCGAGAGGCAGAATGGAAGATGTTGCCTGGTGGAAATACTTGTTTTCATGCTTTGATTTTCCTTAAAAGACTTTGTAGAAACAAAGAACTGTTAAAGTCTAGTGAGAGAGAGCTGGTTGAAGATGTACGAAAAGCTCCAGCTGAAGAGACGACATTCAAAAAGGAGGGAAGAGTGTGACATGTAGAAGTAGTGCTGTTGCTTCAAAAGCATCCAGCAACTATCAGAAGATACACAAGCACAGGAGACAGGAAGTGTTGTGCTCCAGAAGCATCCAGCAACTAGAGGGGTTAACACAGTCACAGGAGACAGGGAGTGTTTAGCAGAGCCCCAGGGGGATTGTGGGGAAGTTGTTTACTGTCTGGCTGGAGCCAAAAGAAAGGTGGTGTGTGATCTGTATATCACAGAAGGCAAGGGAACAGAATTCAGGTAAGGAGGGAAGCTAAACACAGGTCAGATAGACTCCCTGAGCTAACAGTGTGGAGTATTATCCGGCAAAAAGATAAGGACTGGAAGGAATCGTGTCATAGTGATATCCTCCCTCATCAAACCCTCTCCCCCTCCATCTCCATGCAGGATAAAGAATGCTGCGTACTATTAAGTCCTTGTGAAGGAAAAAACTGTGGTTGTGTATGCATAGAAGTGTGCTAAGAGATCTAATCGGTGCTGCATTATGCTACTGAAGAGACTGACATTACTGTACCTGCTTTATTAAACTGTATGGTAACGAACATTGTTGCTGTAATATCTCTGAATTGCACTGGCCGTGCTTCAGATTAAATTCCACTGTTAAACTGTTGAAAAAGACTCTTGTCAGATGTGTCTGGTCAGCAACTAAATCTATCGTATGCATGAGAGAAGCTGCAGCCTATGGTCGCCCTGATTAACGGTTCCCCCAGGATTCCAACGAATTCACGAAACCCGTCTCACCCTATCTGAACCTAGCGGCGTGCGTGTAACACAATGAAGAAACGCAAGTAACCTAATTTATTTAATAGGTGCAGAAACAGGGAATTTTTGGAGGAGATTTTCATTTCCTGGAGTGGGTGTGAAGTTTTTCCCCTGAGGCATCAGCCTTTTGATGGGACACTGGCTAGTTTGGAGCATCTTCCATCAGGAAACAGCTCTCTCTTTTTTTCCTACCTAGCATACTGTATTTCAAAACCTGAAGCACAAAGATCGTTCAAAAGGCTGAACATGTGACCAGCAAAGTGGTTTTACAGTAGAAGGAGAATCTTTCTAACATTTTTTAATCTGATCTGCTCCAAAAAACTCCTCAAAACACTCTGTGTACACATAGTCTAAGGGTCTGTTTACATAGAAACAAGACAATAAGACCCACAGGTTTGTAAACATTAAGGCTAAGTGCCCACGATGCAGAAATGCTGCATATTTTTTACGCTTCTCCCTGGCAGGAAAAACGCATGCGGTTTTCCCGCCAGGTAGAAGCGTTTGTCAAGCGTTTTTGCATGCGGGTTATCAAGGGCTTTTCCAAGCAATTTTAGCATCACTTGGAAAAGTGCTTGACAACTTGGTCACACTATATAAATCCATGCAACCGGCATGGATTTACAGAAGTGTGACCAAGTTAGTAAAAAAAAAAAAAAAAAAAAAAAGAAAGAAGAAGAATAAGAAGGACATCAGAAGGTAAGTTTAATCTTTATTTTTTATTTTAAATTCTTTTTTTTACAGTTTCTATGGTACCCAGGTCTGGATGAGAGTCTCCTTTCCTCCAGTCCTGGGTACCATCCGCACATTGAACCATGTGATATCCGCTTATCCACATGTAGTGATGCGGATGTCACGCGGTCCAATGCAAGTCAATGGCGGCGATTACGCTGCGTGTCCGCTAAATTAATGGATAGGCTGCAGATTTTTGAGCGCAGCATAAATGCTGCGGAAAAATCCACAGCATGGGCATTGACATTGCAGCTTGTCATTGGGGACCATGGGGGGGGCGGATTACCAAGCGTTTCCCAAGCGTTTACGCTGCGTAAATTCCGCAGCGTAAACGCTTGGAAAATGCTTTGTGGGCACACAGCCTTACTGATCGGAGGTCATTTAATTGCTTAACAACCGCAAATACGCATTAAAATGGTAGTCGTTAAGGGGCTTTATTCCAGATCGCCGTTTTAAAAAGTGTCTTCATCTGCCTCATTATAGTAAGTGGTTCCGCCGGGGGTTTCATCTGAATCGCATTTTTGTGGAATTTACACGGAAACCCCGATGTAAGTGCTCAGCGTTGAACACAAGAAGGCGATTGAGCCTTATTCTGGAAGCAATCGAAAATATTATGTTCCATAAAATGTTACCAATTTATAGCTGAACAAAACCAGCCCCCACTCAGGTCCGTCATCGGTTACTGGAACTATAGGGGTTCCCAAGTTACTGGTAGAACCAAGACTCTGGAAAAGCAACGGCTCCCGCCCCCTCAAATAAAATTCAGTGAATTCTGCGCTGCCAAATCCAAATGCCCTCCTCCTTCTGAGCCCCACTGTACCTAAACCGCAGTAAGCTGCCAAATGTTTTGCATTATTGTAGTGGGGAGAGCACTTAACAATTTACGGGGTGCGTATCGCCAGAAGGTCAAGCTGGGTACAATGCATGGGGGCGCTACAATATATGGGGGCTCTATACTTTATGGGGGCACAACATATGGGTACTAAGCTGGCATATTTGCAATTCTTCAGAATAAAGCATGGCGTGGATGTTCCAAAATAGCTGCTGCACGCGTAGATGAATTCATTGATAGGTGCAAATTCTACAATGGGGTCACTTTTGGGGGTTTCTGTTGTTCTGTACCTTCTGTGCTCCAAAAGCCAAATAGCGCTCCTCCCTTCTCTGTCCTGACGTGTGGCCTAACAGTAATTTCTGACGACATATGGGGCATCATCGCGTTCGGAAGAAATTGCACAATAAATTATGGTGTCCAGTTTCACCTATTAACCCTTGTGTACCTAAAAAATTTGTAGCAAATACAAAAATGACATTTTTACCACAAAATGTCATTTTCACATCTCAGTGTTATAAAATTCTGTGAGGCACCTATGGGTTCAAAATACTCACTACACCCCTAGATGAATTCATTAAACAGTGAAGTTTCCAATAGCTAGGGGGAGCATCTTCCTGTATAGACCTCAAGCAGCTACAGTAATGCTTACTTGCATTACGTTAGCTGCAAAATTGGGGCAGTGTCCTTGGGACATCAATGTTTCCCTCCCCTTTTAGGTGTTCTACTACACCCAAAAGTGAGGGAGGCAGAATAAAGACTAGAGACAATGCACCGCCATTTTCTTGGTGACTGCACTGAGATCTAATCTCAACCAGCTGCTAAACAGGAAGAGGATCTCAGTATATTTAGGCTATGTGCCCACGATGCAGAAATGAAGTGGTGATGACTTTTTCCACACATACCGGAGACACACACAGACCCATTTCAATGTATGCTTGGTCACGCATATGCTGTATAATAATCTTACATTTCAATGTATTTAAAAATAAAAAAAATTGGGTGGGCTCACGTGTATTTTCAATAACCAGCAGAGGGAAAGCATACGGATGAGGGCTGATGTTATAATCTGGGACGTAGTCAAGGATCATGGCCCCTCTCTAGGCTATTAATATCAGGCCGCAGCAGTTAGCTTAGCCTTTACTGCCCATTCTACAGGGGGACCCCCCAAAAAAAAAAATATAGGGTCCCCCTATAAATTGGTGCCAGCAAAGGCTAGGCGGACAGCTGCGACCTGATATTAATAGCCTAGAAAGGGGCCATGGTTATAGGCCCCCTCCCAGGCTATAATATCAGCCCTCAGCCGCCCCAGATTTGGCGCATCATATTTGTGCGCCAAATCTGGCGCTTAGCCTCGCTCTTCCACGCTGCCCTGGTGCGGTGGCAGGGTTCATGTCAGCGCTAGCTGCCATGAAGTCCAGGTTAGTAATGAGGGGCGTCTATAAGACAACCCCATTACTAACCTACAAAGTTAAAAAAACAAACAAAAAAAAACAAGACACTAGACTCAGAAAAAAAAAATTGTTTATTTGAAATAAACGACACAATTTTATTTAATTATTAATTTACTAAAAAGAAAATAATTACCTGTCCACGTTCCAGCGCTGATCTCCCATGCACAGCTGTCACATCGGGAGATGTGACAGCTGTCATGGCTGCTGTATGCTCACACTGCCGGGAACACGTCCGCTCCCGGCAGTGTGAGCCCCTGACTGAGGTCACCGGAGTGCATTCAGGCAGCGCAGCTCCGGAGACCTCCGTTATGGCCCTGCTGTACTGTGGGAATTTCTCACGGTCAGCGGGGCCGTAAAGGAGCTCGCAGGGTCCATAGCTTTACTGCTCAGGCAGTGGAGGATGGGAGAATATGAGAGCAGAGCTGGGGGAGCTTGTGTGTGTAAAAAGCTTCCAGTTACATGTCCTCAGTGTGGAAGCTCTGGGCCACAATGAAATGGCACCTAGACACACCTACAGCTGTGAATTGAGCAGCCCACAGAGGCGTGCCCAGTTCACAGCTAATGTGGCTACAATATTACAGATAGGGTCAGCATCCACAGCTGAAGCCTATGTCTAGGGCTGCCGTATTTGAAGGAGTGTGAGTGTAGTGTAGTAACTCTTACACTCCTGAAAAGCAAGATGGAAGCCCCCAGTAGCTGCAAAACAAATTAATAAAAAATAAACGATAAATACTGGGCACTTGAAAATATGTTATAACATTAAGGAATTTAACATTTTAATTTCTTTTACATAATGTAAAAATGCGGCACCTTCCCTTTAAGGCTATGTGCCCACGATGCAGAAATGCTCCGGATTTTTTCCTGAGCGTTTCTGCATCTCCCTGGCAGAAAAAAAAACACATGCGGATTGTACATGCGTTTTCCTGCCAGGGACATGCGGAAGAGAAGCGTTCTTCACTTGCATTTCCGCATGCGGGTTGTCAAGCGCTTTCCAAAAGATTTTAGCATCACTTGGAAAGTGCTTGACAACTTGGTCAAACTATATAAATCCATGCAAACGGCATGGATTTATATAGTGTGACCCCAAAGAATGTCAAAAAATAAAAAAATAAATATTATACTTACCTTCTGATGGCCCCGGAGTCTTTATTCAATCCATCCTGGCTGCCGGCAGATCGCAGTACACTGAAGGGCCTGCCGTCACATGACTATTACGTCAGCGCAGGTCCTTCAGTCCACCACGATCTGCTGGCAAGTGAAGACAAGCACACCGCGGACCATCAGAAGGTAAATATAATATTTATTTTTTATTCTATTCTTATTTATTAACAGGTTCTATGGTACCCGGGTCCGGAGGAGAGTCTCCGGTCCTCTAGACCTGGGTACCATCCGCACATTGAAACGCATGGATTCCGCATGTACATATGCAGTGATGCGTAACCCATGCGATCCAATGCAAGTCAATGGCGGCGAAAACCCAGCGCTTCCGCAAAATAATTGGTAGTGCTGCGTTTTTTTCCGCAATGATAATCCGCAGCGGAAATTTCCGCAGCATGTGCACAGCACATGCGGATTATCATTGGGGAACATGGCAGACCTTCTAGCAAGCGTTTAAGCGTTTCTGCAGCATTTTTGCCGCTACGGAAACGCTTAAAAAACGCATCGTGGGCACACAGCCTAAAGGGGTCTAGTTTTTAAAAAGGTGTCACTTGTGTGTGTGTGTGTGGGGGGGGGGGGGGTTCCACTTAGTTACTGAGGGAGGACCATAAACTCAAGATAATAAAGTTCACTAATTTCTACAACTTACTGACTGGTGAACTAACTTTAAAATGTAACTTATAAGGATATTAAAAACTATTATTTAAACATCCATCGTGCTTTTGTAGTCTATCCCCTCTGTATCCTCATTCAAGGACAGAGCCGGATACTAACAGTAAAACAATGTGTATAACCACCCGTCTTGAATGTTTCTTATATAATTTTAGCTAATTCAGCAGAGTATCACCTACACTTCACTCATTCATATTGCATAATTCCCAATATATTTATTTGTGCATAGATATTTATTTCATTTTCAGCCAAAATACAAAAGACCATATATTACACTTAGCCCAAAGTTCATAGATAACAAATCCCCTGCTAGTTCCATTATCAGGTGGCCATTCACAAACTCGCATAGATGTATTGGGATATCTGTGCTTCCTATCTAGGGATTTTTGTGTTTCATGACACAGTGTTAGGCTATGTGCACACGAAGCGATTTTAATGCATTTTTGCAGCGTATTTTTGCTGCGAAAACACATTAAAATTGCTTGTAATAGGTCTGCCATGTACTGCAATGCAAATCAGCATGTGCTGTGCACATCATGCGGAAATTTCCACTGCGAATTCGCACTGCGGTAAAACCCGCAGCAAGACCAATTCTAGTGCGAACAATTCTAGTTCGCTGTGAAATTGCCGCCATTGACTTGCATTGGATCCGCATGACTACATGTAGCCATGCGTTTAATGCGCAGATGGTACCTGGGTCTGGAGAAGAAGATACTCTCCTCCAGACCCGGGTACCATAGTACCTGTAAGTCAAAAAAGAATTAAAATAAAAAGTAACCTTATACTCACCTTCTAATGGCCCCCGCCCTGCTCTCGGCGTCGCTGCTGGCTCCGTGGCGGAACCGGTAATGTAAAAGGACCTTCCATGATGTCAGCGGTCATGTGACCTGTCACACGCTTGTCCCTGGCGCAAAAACCGCATGTACAATCCACATGTACAATCCGCATGCATTTTTTCTACTAGGGAGATGCAGAAACACTCAGGAAAAATCAGGAGCATTTCTGCATCGTGGGCACATAATTATTTCCCCTTCATCAAGAATAGTGGCTTGCACATTAAACTGTCTAGCTCATGAAAACAGCAGTGCCTATTTCCTTTTATTTAGCCCAGCCGCAATGTAGGAGGTCATATATCCTTATGCAAAAAGAAAAGGGAAAGGGCGCATGTGTAGACTCCCAGGGCTATTTATATAAATTAAAAAGTGCCAGTGCACTCACCTGTGATGGTTGTGTACGTCTACAGCGTGTGGTTAATGAGGCTCCGGGTCACCTCTATTTGTAATACCGTCCTGTCGGTGTTTGCATCGCAACTCCGTGCTCCTCGAGTGGTCACACGATCCTGCCGGACCGGATACCACGTCACCGCAGGTCCTCAGTTGTTTATCCCGGTGGCTGGATAACCGCAGGTCCTCAAACATCCAAATATGCCAGGCTGCTCCTGCCGCTTTGGCTCCGTATGGAGATGTCTCACATGGAAACCATGGTGCAGCGGTCTCAGGGAGCGCCAAAGGAATACTGGACAATTTAGTAGATGATAACCGACCTTTATTCTTCCTCCAATACCACTGCCACAACGCGTTTCACCGGTCTAAGCCGTCTTCATCAGGTGGGGTAAAGGAGAATGTTACAATGACAGCTTTATAAAGGGGTGGTATTTTACATAATTTAGACCACATGTTGTAATCAATTAACCCTTTCATTGTAGAACTCCATATAATGCATTCTTTACCAATTAACCTCTTATTTCCCCTTGAAACAGCATTGTGCACTCATATTTAAAAATCCCTACATGGATTCATAAACTCACAATTCTTAATAAAAACTTCCTATTTGTGTTTAAAAAATTGTAAAAAAATTTTTTTATTATTATTATTATTATTACCAACTATTAAAATCACCCTTTGGACCTTCTTAGGGTGTCTTGACAGTGCTATACTACAATTTCCAGCCCCCAATTCAAAAGTTACGTTTCTTAAAGAGACAGTACACTTTCAAATAAAATGGCCGAAAATAACCTTGTACCGTTGCCCACTACGATTATAAACCCCATACATTTTTAAAATTACCCTGGGAAGGTTCCCAGGGTGTCCTGACAATGCTATACTGCGATTATCAACCCCCAATTCAAAAGTTAAGTTTCTTAAAGAGACAGTACACTTTCAAATAAAATGGCCGAAAATAACTTTGTACTGTTGCCCACTACGATTATAAACCCCATAAATTTTTTAAAACACCCTGGGAACCTTCCCAGGGTGTCCTAACAATGCTATACTGCGATTACCCACCCCCAATTCAAAAGTTAAGTTTCTTAAAGAGACAGTACACTTTCATATAAAATGGCCGAAAATAACCTTGTACAGTTGTCCACTACTATTATAAAGTTCCTAAAACCCAATACTATCCATTATCATGATCGGAACCTATGCTTCCAGTAAACCAAGTAACCGACGCCAATAGGAAAAATGAGCTAAATGACAACCCGAAAGGGCAAGCAAGTCTCCTGCTAGGCTGCCTCATACCATACCTTCAATCCTGTGCAGGTAACCCCGCTAGCCGTCATTAAACGGCTGATGACAACCCGGGAAAGATATGAGAGGGACAACATTAAACCTCCTCGGATTTAATGGTTTGATGTGTTTTCAATCGTAAGGTTCAAACCCTCAGGGTACAAAGTACCCATTTTGTATATCCAAAAACTTTCTTTCTTTATAAGTGTACTCAATCGTTCTGGTCCATTATCCACAATGTGGTCAATAATGGTTATTTTCATCTTACTCGGGTCTTTGTGGTGATGGTTTGCATAGTGTCTGGAGACACTATGTAATTGATATCCTGCCCTTATATTAGATCTGTGTTTATTTAATCGGGCATGGGCCGTCTGAATTGTCCGGCCGATGTATTGCAAGCCACAAGGGCACTCCAATAGGTATACTACATAGGTGGATTGGCATGTTAATCTCTGTTTGATCTGAAAAACCTCATTAGTGGTATTAGATTTAAAGGTTTTTGCATTATTGGTTATAACGCCACAACACATACATTTAGGTGTATTGCATGCGAAACAGCCTCCTGTGTTAGTATTAGTCGTCACATCCCTTATTTTTTTCTTTCTATTCGTGTTGCTGGGAGCAAGCAAGGTTTCTAAACTTCTATTCTTCCTGAAGATAATATTTGGTTTCTCTGGAATGCTTTTGGAGAGAATGGGGTCACCTTTTAAAATAAACCAATGTTTCTGTAATAACTCCCGTACTACCGACCTGGATTGGCAAAATGTAGTAATTAAACTCCACTTTGTCTTTTCCTCTGTTCTTAAAGAAGCCCTATCCGGATTCTCCCTTCTATCCCAGCACGAATCTTGTGATAGGGTGCACGTTCTTTTATATGCATCTTTTAAAAGTTTTTTTGGATAGCCTTTTTCCAAGAATCTCTTTTTGAGAATCTTGGATTCCACCTTAAAGTCAGAATCCAGAGTACAGTTTATCCCGACTCTCCAATACTGCACATAAGGCACATTTTTGATCCATCCGGGAAGGTGTCCACTGTTGAATTTGAGGTAGCTATTCACATCCACTGGTTTAAAAAACGTGGATGTGAATACTCTCCCCAGGTGGTCGAACTGCACCCATAGATCCAAGAATTGGAGACAAGTGGATGATGCTGTGGCCGTGAATTGTATCCCCCAATCATTGATATTTAGTTTGTCCGCAAAGCTCAATGCCTCCTCCATTGATCCATGCCATATAATGAATAAATTATCTATAAAGCGCCTATAGAAAAGTACTCCACTCGTGGATGATCCCGGCTGTGCGATGAGGACGGATTCCACCGCACCCATAAAGAGATTCCCATAGCTTGGTACAAATCTCGTCCCCATCGCGCAGCCCTTGATCTGTTTATATAATCCATCCTCAAAGGAAAACACATTGTTCTCCAATATGAACGCTATTGCGCTCAGAATGAATTCTCTTTGGTTTATAGGCATATTAGTGTCTCCAGTTAAAACCTCTTCGATGGCCTTTATTCCCAATATATGTGAAATATTATTGTAGAGGGCCACTACATCCAGAGAGAGGAAGATGCATCCCTCCATGCGTGGTAGAGCCCTTAACTCTTTAATTAATTGTGACGAGTCCTTTAGATATGATGTGAATCTCAGCACATATGTCTGCAAAAATAAATCTACATAATGCGATAGATTACTTGTAATGGATTGGATCCCTGATATTATTGGGCGTCCAGGAGGATTTTTTGGGTCTTTATGCAGTTTGGGCAGAAAATAGAAAAAAGGTATTCTATATTGCGCAATATCTAAAAAGTTCTTTTCTTTTTTATTGAGTATCCCCTTTTCATAAGCCTTCTTAATTAGAAGATTATACTTTATAAAAATACTGATATTAGGATCATCCTCCAATTTTTCATAAAATTCCGTATCACTCAATATTCTCATGCCCTCTTCCACATACCAAGATCTATCCATAAGGACAATTCCTCTTCCCTTATCTGACCCCACCTGATGAAGACGGCTTAGACCATTGAAACACGTTGTGGCAGTGGTATTGGAGGAAGAATAAAGGTCGGTTGTCATCTATTAAATTGTCCAGTATTCCTTTGGCGCTCTCTGAGACCGCTGCACCATTGTTTCCATGTGAAATATCTCCATACAGAGCCAAAGCGGCAGGAGCAGCCTGGCATATTTGGATGTTTGAGGACCTGCGGTTATCCAGCCACCGGGATAAACAACTGAGAACCTGCGGTGATGTGGTATCCGGTCCGGCAGGATCGCGTGACCACTCGAGGAGCACGGAGTTGCGATGCAAACACCGACAGGACGGTATTACAAATAGAGAGAGGCGACCCGGAGACTCATTAATCACACGCTTAATCTTGGTTGTGTAGACGTACACAACCATCACAGGTGAGTGCACTGGCACTTTTAAATTTATATAAATAGCCCTGTGAGTCTACACATGCGTCCTTTCCCTTTTCTTTTTGCATATATACACTGCCTGCCTGATATCTCTGCAGATGGATTAGTTAGTCCTCAAAAGGACTGTTTGTTAAGATGGATATGTGTAATGTACGTTTTTTCTCCCTACACTACCTAATACACAAGCAAATCTCTCCCTGACGCAGCAGCACCTCTCCCTACACTGTCTGATTCCGGAGTGACTGTGACGAGCACAGCACGAGTGTGCAAAGCAGTCATCAAAGCAAAAGGTGGCTACTTTGAAGAACCTAGAATATGACATATTTTCAGTTGTTTCACACTTTTTTGTTAAGTATATAATTCCACATGTGTTAATTCATAGTTTTGATGCCTTCAGTGTGAATGTACAATTTTCATAGTCATGAAAATACAGAAAAATCTTTAAATGAGAAGGTGTGTCCAAACTTTTGGTCTGTACTGTATATAAACACAAGTCTATATCTATGTGCTCATATATACAGTGGGGAAAATAAGTATTTGATACATTGCCGATTTTGCAAGTTTTCCCACCTACAAAGAATGAAGAGGTCTGTAATTTTTATCGTGGGTACACTTCAACTGTGAGAGACAGAATCTAAAAAGTAATCCTGAAAATCACATTGTATGATTTTTACATTTTTACATAATTAATTTGTATATTATTGCATGAAATAAGTATTTGAAATAATAGAAAAACTGAACTATGTGTATGTAGCATCCACAGTTATAAATCCCGGCAGTATAGACAAGAGTTAATATGTATAAACATTGGCAATTGCCCAATGAATAAGCAAAATGCTGCTCATTCATCGGTGATTGGATTGTTTAGAGAACAAAAATCATTATTCTCAGCAGCACATCACCCGGTATAATCAGGAGAAATGCTGCTGATAACACGAGACTGTATGGGGACAGATTGATCTACTAGTAATTGTTCTGTGCTCATCATTGTTAGTAGTCAGCCTGTCTAAAGACGCCAATATCAAGCACACAACGACTTGTCAATCGCACTCATTTAACGGCCTGAACTCTGTGCATGTAAATGCAACTGAAATGTTTCTGTGTGATGGTGTAATATATGAGCATTTGGTGCCCCGCTTTAAACTTTTGCCCAGGGCTCCACTTTGTCTAAAACTGGCCCTGGATGTGGGGGGAACAGGATTGGAAGATATGTCGCCAGCAGTGAGGAGAAGCAGAGAGAGGAAGAGCAGGTGGGAGAAGGAGAGTGACTGTTTTTTCATGTTTTAGTAGGATAGATCTGAGGTTGAAGAGCAGTACAGCAGATGAGGACAGGTGGGGAGATAAGAGGGAAGGAGAGATAATTATTTGGTTAGAGGGTGCTGAGGTTTGAGAATAGCAAAGGAGAGTGAGGAGGGGTGGAGCCAAAACTGTGAGCATATGTAAGCATGTTGAAGGAGTAGGAGTAGGTTAAAAGAAAAGCTAAGCACATGTAATAAGCTGTGCTTACTGTTCCCTTCTGGTTTATTCCTGGTATACAGTGGGAACGGAAAGTATTCAGACCCCTTTAAATTTTTCACTCTTTGTTTCATTGCAGCCATTTGGTAAATTCTAAAAAATTCATGTTTTTTCTCATTAAAGTACAATCTGCACCCCATCTTGACTGAAAAAAACAGAAATGTAGAAATGTTTGCAAATTTATTAAAAAAGAAAAACTTAAATATCACATGGTCATAAGTAGTGTTGAGCGAGCATGCTCGACACTGCTCGTTACTCGCCTGAGCATCACGCTACTTGGGATGTTCGGCGAGCACCGAGCATTTCCGGGTTACTCGGGTGGGAGCTCGGGTCTCCGCCCTGCACGTTTGGCGCTCTTTACAGAGCCAATGAACATGCAGGGATTGCCAGCCAGTCACTGTAATGCCGCAGCCATGTTGTTTGTGGGAATCACAGTGATTGGCTGGCCGCACAGCGTCACCTCGAGTATTTAAAACCGGGCGCCGCCATCTTGGACACAGTCGCTCTGGATCAGAAGGTGTAGGGAGAGTGCTGCTGAGTTAGGGAGAGATATATAATGCAAAATAGGTAGTGTAGGGTCTCTAAAGCCTGCCAAATCAAGCAAACAGTCCTTCTCAGGACTAATATTCATCCCAGATATCAGGCAGGCAGGCAGTCTGTTTAGGAGACGCAGTGGATATACCAGCTAACGCTGCATTACAGTCTGTGTGCTCCTGTTGGTCAAATTGCTAGACTTATCACCCCGGTCTCAGAGGCCAGGAAAAATTATTATTTTTTTAATCTAAATCCTGTATTTTTTTTTTCCTCAGTCAGACTGTCCAAATACGCATCTTATTAACCTTTTGGTATTCCACCCCCCCCCAAAAAAAATACGTGTCTTATTAACCTTTTGGTATCCCCCCCCCCAAAAAAAAAAATAATTGAGTGTGTCTGTGACTGTTCAGACACCAATATATCTTTTTAAAAGAGTCTGGTGTAGGCCAGAAAAATAGAACTGTGGTTTTGCAGTTCCATGGGTCAAATCTCTGTATTATCCTGCTTTTGGCATTTTTTGCCATAAAACAAACTGTAATAGTGTCTCCCTGACTGGTCAGAAACCAATATATCTGTTTAAAAGATTCTGGTGTACGCCACATAACTATAACTGTGGTTTTGCAGTTCCATGGGTCAAATCTCTGTATTATCCTGCTTTTGGCATTTTTTGCCCAAAAAAAACTGTAATAGTGTCTCCCTGACTGGTCAGACACCATTATATCTGTTTAAAAGAGTCTGGTGTACGCCACATAACTATAACTGTGGTTTTGCAGTTCCACGGGTCAAATCTCTGTATTATCCTGCTTTTGGCATTTTTTGCCGTAAAAAAAACAGTAATAGTGTCTCCCTGACTGGTCAGACACCAATATATCTGTTTAAAAGAGTCTAGTGTACGCCGCATAACTATAACTGTGGTTTTGCAGTTCCACGGGTCAAATCTCTGTATTATCCTGCTTTTTGCATTTTTTGCCATTAAAAAAACAGTAATAGTGTGTCCCTGACTGTTCAGACACCAATATATCTGTTTAAAAGAGTCTGGTGTAGGCCAGAAAAATAGAACTGTGGTTTTGCAGTTCCATGGGTCAAATCTCTGTATTATACTGCTTTTGGCATTTTTTGCCGTAAAAAAAACCTGTAATAGTGTCTCCCTGACTGGTCAGACACCAATATATCTGTTTAAAAGAGTCTGGTGTACGCCACATAACTATAACTGTGGTTTTGCAGTTCCACGGGTTAAATCTCTTCATTATCCACTTTTGGGTCTTTTTTACATAAGAAAAACAGTTTGAGTGTGTCGCTGACTGTTCTGCCCCAAATATATCTATTTAAAAATGTCTGGTATATGCCAGTAAATGTTATGTTCTGCTACCAAAGCTAAGGAAAGAGAGGAGATCTGTCCCTACTATGAGACTCAGCAGAATCCCTACGATGTAACAGGGAACCTGATCCTGCGATCAGACCTGCTAAAGTCCTAATCTAGTCTGTACGAAGACCTATAGATGTGGGGAGGGAATCCCTACAAGTACTAAGGACTGGGAGGAATATGGGACACCTCCTAACAGAAATAGTAGCAGACAGACGAACAAACAAAATAGATAGAACATAGAGGTCCGAAGACCAAGCAAACTAACAGAGTTAGATACAGAGCACAGGCTAGCTAGAAAGTAGATATACAATGAAGTCCAGCAAAGCCAGAAGGGCGGAGCAGGACTAAATAGGCCAACAAGGTCATGTGACCAGCAAAGGAAAAAAAACCTAACAGCAAGGTTCTAACAGTACCCCCCCTTCTAAGAGGATCCTCCGGATCCCCTAGGACCAGGCTTATCAGGAAATCTCCTGTGAAACGCTCTGATAAGTCTGGACGCGGAAACATCATCTGACCTCACCCAAGAGTTATCCTCGGGTCCGAAACCTTTCCAGGCCACAAGATACTGCAAACTACCTCTATACCGTCTAGAGTCAAGGATGCGAGAAATTTCATATTCCCCGTCCTCCACCACCGGAGGAACAGAGGCAGAGGCGTCACCATCCGACACAACAGCTTTTTTTAACAGAGAGACATGAAAGACCGGATTAATTCTCCAGGAGGTAGGAACCTCCAACCTAACAGCAGATTGGTTGACAACCTGAAGCACCTTAAAGGGCCCTACAAACTTGGGACCCAATTTCTTAGAAGGAATCCTCAACCGCAGATTCCTAGAGGACAACCAAACCATGTCACCAACAGCGAACAAAACCTCTTGTCGTTTCCTATCAAAGTAGTCTTTAGATTTTCTGTTGGCCTCCTGAAGATTACCACGCACATCCGTCCAAACTCTTTCCAAATCACCGGAAAAATTCTCCTCCTCAGGCACGGCAGATCCCAACTTGGAGAACGACCCAAACGACGGATGTCTCCCAGAACAACAAAAAAAAGGCGAACAACCAGCAGAAGAAGATGTATGATTGTTCAGAGCAAATTCGGCAAGTGGCAGAAACTCAGACCACCCCTCTTGATTGTCTGCCACAAAACAACGCAAGAACTGCTCGACATCCTGGTTTTTCCTTTCTGTCTGGCCATTAGATTCAGGATGATATCCGGACGAAAACGACAAATGAATTCCCAGCCTGTCACAAAAGGCACGCCAAAAACGAGCCACGAACTGAGGACCCCTATCAGAAACAATGTCAGTAGGAACGCCATGAAGTCTGACAATTTCCTTGACAAAGGCCTTAGCGAGAGTTTTAGCGCAGGGCAGTTTGACGAAGGGAACCAAGTGACACATCTTGCTAAAGCGGTCCACGACCACCCAGATGACAGTAAAACCCTCAGAGGGGGGAAGGTCAGTTATAAAGTCCATAGCCAAATGTGTCCAAGGAGCACTGGGGACCTCCAAAGGACAAAGCAACCCCGCAGCAGGAGTATGTGAGGACTTAGATCTAGCACATATAGTACATTGGCGCACCCACTTAATGACTTCCTTCTGCCATCCAGGCCACCAAAAACTGCGACCCACCAGTCTCTTGGTCTCAGAGATTCCGGGATGACCTGCCAACCGAGATTCGTGACACTCAACAAACAAATCTCTCCTAAAGGTCTCAGGCACAAACAACCTCCCATGAGGCGTGTTAGATGGGGCATTCTCCTGAGCTTTAAGAATCTCATCTTCCAAAACGGAGTCTAAAGCAGCTATCACAACACCTTCTTGTAAAATGTTTTCCTCTTTCTCAGCACCGACTATGGGAGAAAAACTGCGAGACAAGGCATCCGCCTTAACATTCTTAGTACCAGGGATGTAAGTAACGGAGAAATTAAACCGCGAGAAAAACAGTGCCCACCTAGCCTGACGGGCATTCAGGCGCATGGCAGCATCAAGATATATCAGATTTTTATGATCCGTAAGAACCTGAACGGGAAATTCCGCACCTTCCAAGAAGTGGCGCCAGTGTTCAAATGCGAGTTTAATAGCCAATAATTCCCGATTACCAATATCGTAATTCAATTCAGTCTCCGAAAATTTTTTTGAAAAAAAGGCACAGGGATGTAATCCATCCCCGTTATCCTGAGACAATACTGCGCCAACCCCCACAGAGGAAGCATCAACCTCAACCAAAAACGGCCTAGTAACATCAGGCTTCATAAGGATGGGAGCAGAGGTGAACCTCTCCTTGAGATACACAAAAGCTTCAATGGCCTCAGAAGACCACTGAACCGCATCAGCACCTTTCCTGGTGAGATCAGTCAGAGGTTTGACAATACTAGAAAAATTTTTTATGAACTTTCTATAGTAATTGGCGAAACCCAAAAACCTCTGTATCGATTTCAAACCAATAGGCCTAGGCCATTCCTGCACAGCCTGAACCTTAACCGGATCCATCTCAAAACCTTTGCTGGAGATATTGTAGCCCAAAAAACTAATTCTCTGTACAGCGAACTCACATTTCTCCAGCTTAGCAAAAAGCGAATTGTCCATTAATAACTGTAATACCTCACGCACGCTCCGCCAATGAGACTCCAGATCTGGCGAATAAATCAAAATGTCATCCAAATACACAACCACATTTTTACCGATCAAAGGTCTAAGGATGTCATTAATCAGATTCTGAAAAAATGCAGGAGCATTAGTGAGACCAAAAGGCATAACCAGATTCTCAAAATGACCCACAGGAGTGTTAAAAGCAGTCTTCCATTCATCACCCTCCTTCATGCGCAACAGATTGTATGCCCCCTTAAGGTCAATTTTAGAGAACCACTTGGCCCCCAATAACTGGTTAAACAGATCAGGAATCAATGGCAGTGGGTAAGGATTGCGTACCGTAATTTTGTTAATCTCACGAAAATCCAGACAAGGACGTAAACCGCCGTCCTTTTTTTTTACAAAAAAAAATCCAACCGCCACAGGAGACTTAGAGGGCCTAATGTGACCGGCGGCCAAGCTTGTCTGTATGTATTCCTCCAAAGCCTTCCTCTCAGGAATAGTAAGGTTAAATAAACGACTCTTAGGAAGAGTCGCTCCAGGGACAAATTCAATAGAACAATCATAGTCTCTATGGGGAGGCAAAACCTGCGATTCCTTCTCAGAAAAAACTCTCCAAAAATCCTGAATAGGAACAGGCAATTCTCCCCTATCCAAAGCTGCAATACGCCCGTTACAACACTTGTCATAACATTTATGGCTCCAGGATTTAATTTCACTGGTAGACCAATCCAGTACAGGATTGTGAAATTTTAACCAGGGCAAACCCAATATTACTGGAGAAGGCAAGTTATTCAACACTACCAAATCCAATTTCTCATGGTGAACACCATTAATAGTGAGAGGAAATTCACTGACCTTGAGAGTAATATTCTTCAAAGGGGAGCCATCCACAGAAACCACAGCAATGGGGGATGACAAAGGTTCAGGTTTTAAATTGAGTTTTTCCACGAATCCCCCATCAATTACATTCAGTGTAGACCCGCAATCAACAAACACCCGAAATTCCATTAATTTTTCCTGAGCAATCGTGGAAGCAGCTAAAAATATACCCTTGGAATTTAAACAGGCAATACGGGCGTGACTGACCATTTTTTTTTCTTTCTTCATACGAAGCTCACAGCCTTTAATCAAATGACCAGATTTTCCGCAGTAGAAACACAAGCCTTGCGAAAAACGACGGTCTTTTTCTTGAGAGCGAGGTGCCACCGATCCAATCTCCATCGGTTCACCACTGTTAGTACACACATTATCATAACCAGAAACTGACATAGCAGAGGATTTGCTCTCATTAACCCTAGCACGCAGTCTTCTATCCACCCGTATAGCTAATTGCATAGCCTGTTGCAAATCTTCAGGTGTAGGATAAGCAATTAGCAGGTCTTTAACCCTTTCACTGAGCCCAGCAAGAAATAGACTTTTCAGAGCAGAATCGTTCCACCCTGTTTGAGTGGACCAACGACGAAAATGTGTACAATATTTTTCCACATTACCCGATCCTTGTTTTAGACGTCTCAACTCAGTCTCAGCTGATGCGACACGGTCAGGATCATCATATAATAGTCCCAAAGCAGAAAAAAAACTATCCACTGATCTGAAGCATGAATCACTAGGTTGCAAAGAAAAGGCCCACTCCTGAGGCTCTTTGCGCAAAAGTGACATTATGAACCCTACGCGCTGGGATTCATCCCCAGAGGACTTAGGTCTCAAACGAAAATACAATAAGCAAGCATTTTTAAATGAAAAAAATTCTCGGTGTTCACCAAAAAACAAATCCGGCAAACATACCTTAGGCTCCAAGAAATGTGCTCCAGGACAGTTACTCACGTGCTGACGGAGCTCGGCCACCTCCAGAGAGAGTCCCTGCAGGCGATGAGCCAAATCCTGAACCGACACCATGATGGAACAGAAAAATCTTTCCTTAGAGAATTTGCTGGCTGGACTTACTGTTATGTTCTGCTACCAAAGCTAAGGAAAGAGAGGAGATCTGTCCCTACTATGAGACTCAGCTGAATCCCTACGATGTAACAGGGAACCTGATCCTGCGATCAGACCTGCTAAAGTCCTAATCTAGTCTGTACGAAGACCTATAGATGTGGGGAGGGAATCCCTACAAGTACTAAGGACTGGGAGGAATATGGGACACCTCCTAACAGAAATAGTAGCAGACAGACGAACAAACAAAATAGATAGAACATAGAGGTCCGAAGACCAAGCAAACTAACAGAGTTAGATACAGAGCACAGGCTAGCTAGAAAGTAGATATACAATGAAGTCCAGCAAAGCCAGAAGGGCGGAGCAGGACTAAATAGGCCAACAAGGTCATGTGACCAGCAAAGGAAAAAAAACCTAACAGCAAGGTTCTAACAGTAAATTAGAACTGTGGTTTTGCAGTTCCACGGTTCAAATCTCTGTATTATATAGCTTTTGGCCTGTTTTACGTAAAAAAAACAGTAATAGTGTCTCCCTGTCTTTTCAGTCACAAATATATCTGTTTAAAAGATTCTGGTGTAGGCCAGACAAATAGAACTGTGGTTTTCCTCTTCCACGGTTCAAATCTGGGTGTAATCCACCTTTTTGCATGAAAAAAAACATTTTGAGTGTCTCTCTGACTGTTCAGACACAAATATATCTATTGAAAAGAGTCTGGTTTAGGGCAGATAACTAGAACTGTGGTTTTCCTCTTCCACAGTTCAAATCTGGGTGTAATCCACCTTTTTGCATAAAAAAAAACAGTTTCAGTGTCTCGCTGACTGTTCAGACACAAATATTTCTGTTTAAAAGATTCTGGTGTAGGCCAGAGAACTAGAACTATTGTTTTCCTCTTCCACGTTTCAAATCTCCTTTTTATTACCCTTTTGCCATTGATAGTGCGAGTGTAAGATATTTTACTTCATTTACAATGGGCAAGGCGCATGGCAAGGGACGTGGAACTGGACGTTCTGGTGATGGTGCGTGTAGAGGACGAGTCCGTGGCCAAGGTGAAAATGCGCTACAACCAACAGCCAAAACTTCTTGCTCCCACTTCTTGACCGAATTACTAGAGAAGCACACTACAACACCAGTATTGCGAACTGATCGGTGTGAACAGGTTATTAATTGGATAGCAGATAATACTTCCAGTTACCTGGGCACCACCAACTCCGGTCTGTCTTCCACATGGTCAAGTTTTAGTAGCCGTGAGTCTCGACTGCATACTCCTCCTCACCCTGATGCTCCTTCCTCCGACCATGCCGAGAGTCGTCAGACAGTAACTGATCCCACACTTGGACACTCTGAAGAGCTGTTCACTGGTCCATTTCCATATTTGTGCCCCTCGCCTGCTCCGCTTGAAGTGGTGGAAGAGGAGATCCCATGTAGCGATGCCCAAATATTTGAACAGCCACGGCCAGAGGAAGTCGATGCTGGCATTTTGTCACAAGAGGTGGACGATGATGAGACACAATTGCCACGAAGTGAGGAGGAGGATCGTGGTGCGCAAGTGGAAGAGGAGGAGTTGGTGGATGATCTAGTAACTGACCCAACGTGGCAGGAAGACGCGCAGAGTGAGGCCAGCAGCACACAGGGGGAGGGAGGCAGAGTACCCCAACAGGCAGGAAGAAGCAGTGTGGTGGCCGCACACAGAAGGCGGGCAACAGTTCCACGTAACACCAACACGATGAGCATTGCCAGTACAACCTGTAGGTCTTCCAGAGTCTGGAATTTTTAAAAAAAACTCTGCTGATAACCTCAAAAAGGCCATTTGTACCACCTGCCATGCCAGCATCAGCAGGGATCACAAAACTACCAGCCTGACCACCACCAGCATGATCAGGCACATGGCAGCAAAGCACCCGATTTTATGGGGTGAACCTCCATACTGCATGCAAAGATGCCCCCTCCTCTCAGTCTTCACTTGGCAGTTTCTCAAGAAACAGCATCCACGTCCACGTCCCACCGCAGCGTTCACTGACAACGGACATGTGGACAAGTGCTTGTGGCCAGGGACGGTCCCTGATGGCACACTGGGTAAACATAGTGAAAGCCGGGACCCAGTTGGACCTTGGGACGGAACACATCCTCCCCACACCGAGGATTGCGGGCCCTATGTTAGTCAGAGTTGCCCCCACAGTGTACAGCTCCTGCGCATCATCCTCCTCCTCCTCCTCATGTTCAGCCTCCATCTCAGATATCACCACATCAGTTACAAGCTGGAAGCACTGCAGTACTTCCTCAGCCAAGCGGCAACAGGCTGTGCTGAAACTCATAAGCTTAGGTGATAAACCTCACACTGCTTGTGAGTTGTGGACAGCTGTGAAAGAGCAGGCAGATCTGTGGCTGAGACCGCTGAACCTACATCCAGGCATCGTCGTGTGTGACAATGGCTGTAACCTGGTGGTGGCTCTGAGGCGAGGCGAGATCACACACGTACCATGCCTGGCTCATGTGCTTAACCTCGTGGTTCAGCGGTTTCTTAAATCGTACCCCGAGTTGCCAGATCTGCTCCTCAAAGTACGCCGCCTGTCAGCTCATTTTCAGAAGTTGGCTACAGCTTCCGCCGCCCTTGCTGTGTTGCAGCAGCGTTTGCAGCTTCCAGCACACCGACTGGTGTGTGATGTCCCCACACGTTGGAACTCTACCCTCCACATGTTGCAAAGGATTTGTGAGCAGAAGAGAGCAGTTGTGGAGTATCAGCTGCAACAAGGCCGTCGATATTCAGGTCAGATTCCACACAGAAGACCTCAGGAGTGGACCTGGATGTCTGACATATGTATCATCCTGACAAACTTTGAGGAGTCCACCAAGATGGTGAGTGGCGATGACGCCATCATTAGTGTCAGCATCCCACTTGTCTGTCTTTTGCAATGCTCTCTGCAGAGAATTAAAGAGGAGGCATTGCAGCCAGAGTATGATGAGATGGATCAAGAAGCCGTAATGGGCGATTACACGCAGCCCAGCCTCATCTCATCCCAACGTGCATTGGGGGACAATGAGGGAGAGGAGGAGGAGGAGGAAGAACAGGAGCTGGTATCATGCTCTGTAGACGGTAGTACCTGTACAACTGTCATACAGTCGGTTCAGCGTGGGTGGCCTGAGGACAGAGGGGAGGGGGAGGAGGAGAGCATGGTCAGTTGTCATCTTGGTGAGGACACGGAAGTCTTGCCCGTTACCAGTCTGGCACGCATGGCTGACTTTATGTTACGCTGCCTTAACCGTGACCCTCGCGTTGTCAAAATGTTGAGTGAGAGTCATTACTGGTTGGTGACACTTTTAGACCCCCGCTACAAGGAGAACTTTCACTCTCTTATTCCTGAGGTGGAGAGTTCTACAAAAATGTGGCAGTACCAGAAGGCCCTTGCTGCAGAACTGTTAAAAAAATTCCCATTTGAACAAGCTAGCAGCAGAGGTCACAGTTCGTTGACCAACCAAGGCATACAGGCAAGAGAGATGCAACTCCAATCCAGCAGAGGCAGGGGAACACTGTCAACATTCTGGGACAGTTTTCTGAGACCCGCCCAGCTTACAGGCCCTGAGGCGCGGGGTACTCTCACAAGGAGTGGAACGTTTCAAAAGATGGTGAGGGAGTACCTTGCCAACCGTACCAGAGTCCTCCGTGATTCCTCTGTGCCTTTTAATTTTTGGGTATCCAAGCTGGACACTTGGAATGAACTCGCTCTGTACGCCTTGGAGGTCCAGGCCTGCCCTGCCGCTAGCGTGTTATCGGAGCGTGTTTTTAGTGCTGCTAGGGGAATTATAACAGATAAGCGCACTCGCCTGTCAACTGACAATGCTGACAAGCTGATTCTTATCAAAATGAACAAGGGCTGGATTGGGCCAGACTTCTCATCACCACCAAATGACAGCAGAGTAACATAAAGTTAAATCCACTGTGTTATTTCGGGAGGTGTATTCCCATTCACCGCTTCACATCCACACATGGGTATATGCTTCCTCATTTCGGCTGCATTTTGCTCTTCTCCTTATCCTCAGCCTCCACCACCACTATACCACTAGGGTGACCTTGGTCCGTGTTGCCAGCATTGCAAGTTCCTCCGTCCTAATTTTTGGCAGCTTTTGCTTGGAAGGCATAGGCAAAGACTATGGGAGACCCACTCCCCAATAATGGGAATAATGTTTTTAAGATGCTGTACTGCATGGGTCTTCCAAGGGGCATTTAAACCGTCTTGTTAAGCTACTGCAACCTCCACGTCTCTTCCAAGGGGCATTAAAACCATCTTGTTAAACTACTGCGACCTCCACCACTTTTCCCAGGGGCATTGGTATTGTGTTTTTATTCCACTGCGACCTCCACCACTCTTCCAAGGGGCATTAAAACCGTCTTGTTAAGCTATTGCGACCTCCACCACTTTTCCAAGAGGCATTAAAACCGTCTTGTTAAGCTACTGCGACCTCCACGTCTCTTCCAAGGGGCATTAAAACCGTCTTGTTAAGCTACTGCGACCTCCACCACTTTTCCAAGGGGCATTAAAACCGTCTTGTTAAGCTACTGCGACCTCCACGTCTCTTCCAAGGGGCATTAAAACCGTCTTGTTAAGCTACTGCAATCTCCACGTCTCTTCCAAGGGGCATTAAAACCGTCTTTTTAAGCTACTGCGACCTCCACCACTTTTCCAAGGGGCATTAAAACCGTCTTGTTAAGCTACTGCGACCTCTACGTCTCTTCCAAGGGGCATTAAAACCGTCTTGTTAAGCTACTGCTACATCCACCACTTTTCCAAGGGGCATTAAAACCGTCTTGTTAAGCTACTGCGACCTCCACCATTCTTCCAAGGGGCATTAAAACCATCTTGTTAAGCTACCGCGACCTCCACCACTTTTCCCAGGGGCATTGATATTGTCTTTTTATTCCACTGCGACCTCCACCACTTTTCAAAAGAGCATTAAAACTGTCTTGTTAAGCTACTGCGACCTCCACGTCTCTTCCAAGGGGCATTAAAACTGTTTTGTTAAGCTACTGCGACCTCCGCCTCTTTTCCAAGGGGCATTAAAACCGTCTTGTTAAGCTACTGCGACCTCCACCATTCTTCCAAGGGGCATTAAAACCATCTAGTTAAGCTACTGCAACCTCCACGTCTCTTCCAAGGGGCATTAAAACTGTCTTGTTAATATACTGCGACCTCCACGTCTCTTCCAAGGGGCATTAAAACCATCTTGTTAAGCTCCTGCGACCTCCACCACTTTTCCAAGGGGCATTGATATTGTCTTTTTATTCCACTGCGACCTCCACCATTCTTCCAACAGGCATTGTATTTCCTCCTAATTTTAGTCAGCTTTTGCTTTTCAATGCATAGGCGAAAACTAAGGGAGACCCACTCCCCAATAATGAGTAGAAGGTTTTTAGTATGCTGTAATCCACGTCTGTTTCAAGGGGCATTGCAGTTCCTCATAATTTTTGGAAAGCCTTCCATTCACTGCTTAGGCCAGCAGTGCACAGGAGACCCAGTTGCTATAAATGGAAAAAACGGTTTAGTTAAGGCCCTCTGACCTCCATGTCACTTCCAAGGGGCATTGGAGTGCCTCGAAATTTTTGTTAGGCATTGCACTCACTGCATGCCCTATAACTGTGTAGCCGAACTGCTCCTTTTGGTACAGAAACATATCCTACAAGACATGTGTGGTTGACTGGCCTGGGGACTGAGTATGGATACCTCGCTGCCAAAGCAGCCATGAGGTAGTGGCCAGCTTTGGTCTCCTCCAAGCTAAAAGGCCCCATTTCAAGTGCAAGCAAGCTAGCAGTATGGTATTGAAGCCTGGGGGTGGGCGGGTGGCAGGCTGCATACTTGCGCTTGCATTGCAAGGAATGGGGGAGGTAAAATTGAACACTGCCCTGGGACAAGGACTTGCACGGGGATAGTTGCAAGTCTGCATCTTCTGATGCGGGAAGGATCACTTCTGATGGGCACACTTTTAGGCAGTGACCTGAGTGTCAGAGATGCTTCCAGGGGTCTTCCCCATGCTGTTCCCATGTCTTTTCAGCACTGTATGTGACTCGCCCCCTGGGCCGTTGGGCACTCGGAACCGGGCAATAGGGAGACGATGGGGGTAGTAGTGGCGACCCGGTCCCGTGGCTCAGGGTGGTCAGACCAGTGGCAGTCTTTTAGATGTTTTAAGTGATGTCCGACTACGCCACCCGTGGATTGCGGTTATTAGGAACCGCCGCTGCAAGACAGTCCCCTGAGGTTGATGGTGTGTGCAGCTGAGATTATATAACTCCCCACGGGAAGAGTGTAACCCCAGGGCAGTGCGGTGGATGGTGGGGGTGATGGTGCAGAGAGTCCCAGTGCCGTTAGTGCTGGAGGAGCGAAAAAGTACACAGACAACGTACTGCAGTCCAATGTCTTTTACTCACAGTTCAGGTGCTCCGGGTCACTTCTGCGCAAGCAGTGACCTCCCAAGCCGTGCAGTGTCCACCAGGTGAGGGGCTCGGTCAACCCCAAGGTAGTTCAGGAGCATGGCACAGGACCCCCTTCAATCCTTTCTCTGGCCTGCCTCACCAGTGACCCACTTTTGTCCAGCTGCCGCGGATCTGCGCGGGTAAACGTGGGCCCGTCCCCCACTGTCCTATATGGTGCCTTCCTAGCAGGTTTGCTGAGGTGTTGCACCAATAAATGATCACGACCTCCGGTCTTTGGCTGAGGGTAGTTTCTCCTCCACCAACTTGGGATCCGGTACCCTTAATCTGCCTGACCCTTCACCCTGTATTCTCGTGGGTTCTTAGGGTCCCTTCTACCTTCTTGTTCCTGAGCCCTTCTGTTTCTTCCTCTCTTTCTTTGCTGTTCCTTTCTGTTTCTGTTCCTTTCTGTTCTTGTTCCTTTCTGTTCTTGTTCCTTTCTGTTCCTGGCCCTCTCCCCAGGCCTGCCTCATGGAGCTGGGCCCAGACTGAGCCACAGCTCCCTGTCAGCCCTTTCTGGCCGAACTCCTTCTCTTTCTTCTCCTCCTGCTTGAACTGACCCAGAACTAAGATGGTGCCCACCTTTTATACCTCCCTCTAGAAACATGAGCCCAGGTGACCAGCAACCAATGGGCTCCTATTTACGCTCAGGAACCAACCCCTATCTGCTCCTACATCACTGGGTATTCCTCCCCCCTCCCCACTCCAGCCAGGGACATGGTCTGTCGTACCTGCATTTCTGTCTAATGGGAGTACCGTTGAGCTGTCCCTCGGAAATGGGGTGAGTGTGCTGTATGCAGCTAACTGAGCCCTGGTCCATACTCCATCCTTACCCGGGAGTGGAATATCACACCTCTGGCAGAGGTGCAATACCCCTGTAGCGGCCGAACCCTCGGGGCGCTACATATGCATGTGTCACACAGCACATGGCCAGATAAGATTGAAAAATGTTAAAATGACATTTCCCGGTGAATGCATTTGTCACGGTTGAAAGCAATACAAAAGTGCAAAAACACATAAAAAATGCTACTTGTGAACATAGCCCAAGGTGTGGAGGAGTATTTTTGTTTTTGGTTATTTATTTTACCTTATACACAAGTCTTTACCCTGGAAAGGAAGTTCCTTAACATATTTCACAGGAAAACCATTTCAGTTTCGTTTTTGAATGTTTTATTGTGAGCCCGTTAAAGTGGCTTAATACCTCTGACCACATTGTTGACAGCAGTGACCTGGGGGTTAGAAATGCTTCCTGGGGCTATGCCCATGCTGTCCCCATGTCTTTTGAGCACTGTCACTATCGTTTTGGGCACTTTTTAGGCTTTCTACAGACTGCCGGGGGTGCCGCCGCAAAAATGCTCGGGTCTCTCATAGACTAACATTGGGCTCGTTGCTCGGGTCGAGCACCCAAGTATCACGGTGAGCTCGGCCCGAGCTTCGAGCACCTGAGCATTTTAGTGCTCGCTCAACACTAGTCATAAGTATTCAGACCCTTTGCTCAGACACTCATATTTAAGTCACATGCTGGATATTTCCTTGTAATCCTCCGTGAGATGGTTCTACTCTTTCATTGGAGTCCAGCTGTGTTTAATTAAACTGATAAGACTTGATTTGGAAAGGCACACACCTGTCTATATAAGACCTCACTGCTCACAGTGCATGTCAGACCAAATGAGAATCATGAGCTCAAAGGAACTGCCCAAGGAGCTCAGAGACAAAATTGTGGCAAGGAGCAGATCTGGCCAAGGTTACAAAAGAATTTCTGCATTACTCAAGGTTCCTAAGGGCACAGTGGCCAACATAATCCTTAAATGGAAGAAGTTTGGGACCACCAGAAGTCTTCCTAGTCCTGGCCGTCCAGCCAAACTGAGTAATCGTGGGAGAAGAGCCTTGGTGAGAGAGGTAAAGAAGAACCCCAAAATCACTGTGGCTGAGCTCCAGAGATGCAGTAGGGAGATGGGAGAAAGTTCCACAAAGTCAACTATCACTGCAGCCCTCCACCAGTCAAGGACTCCCAGACTGTGAGAAATAAGATTCTCTGGTTTGATGAGACGAAGATAGAACTTTTTGGTGATAATTCTAAGCAGTATGTGTGGAGAAAACCAGGCACTGCTCATTACCTGCCCAATACAATCCCAACAGTGAAACATAGTGGTGGCAGCATCATGCTATGGGGGTGTTTTTCAGCTGCAGGGACAGGATGACTGGTTGCAATTGAAGGAAACATGAATGCGGCCAAGTACAGAGATATCCTGGATGAAAACCTCTTCCAGAGTGCTCAGAACCTCAGACTTGGCCGAAGGTTCACCTTCCAACAAGACAATGACCCTAAGCACACAGCTAAAATAACAAAGGAGTGGTTTGAGAACAACTCTGTGACCATTCTTGACTGGCCCAGCCAGAGCCCTAACCTGAACTCAATTGAGCATCTCTGGAGAGACCTGAAAATGGCTGTCCACCAATGTTCACCATCCAACCTGACGGAACGTGAGAGGATCTGCAAGGAAGAATGGCAGAGGATCCCAAAATCCAGGAGTGAAAAACTTGTTGCATCATTCCCAAGAAGACTCATGGCTGTACTAGCTCAAAAGGGTGGTTCTACTCAGTACTGAGCAAAGGGTCTGAATACTTATGACCATGTGATATTTCAGTTTTTCTTTTTTAATAAATTTGCAAAAATGTCTATGACGCGCCCCCTGGGCCATGTTTGTGTAGCGTTGCGCACGCGGGGAATACCCGGAGCCGGATCAGATAGGGGTAGTAGTCCTCGTGGCGGTGACCCGGTCCGTGCCCAGGGTGTCAAACTAAGTGGCGTTATTGATATGATGGTATTAGTGTCCGACTACGCCACCCGTTGAATGCGGCTATGAAGCCGCCGCTGCAGGGCAGTCCGCTGAGGCCGGTGGTACGGATGTGCAGCGTGGATGGTATAACCCCCAACGGGAGAGGTATGGCCTCAGGGCAGCTATGTTAGAGATGGAGATGGGAGTGATGGTGCGGGTGTCCCAGTACTGATGGTGCAGGTGCGACGACGAAACACGGAGGCTTGAAGTGCAGTTTCAAAAGCTTTACTCACAGTTCTTTACCAGGTCGCCCGTGCACAGTAGGACCACCCGAGTCGTGCTGCGTCCACCAGGTCAGGGACTCGGCCAACTCCCAGGCAGTTCCAGAGCGTGGTCCTGAGTTCCCCTCTCTTCCTTCCTACTGGCCGTCCCCACCAGGGATCCACCTTTGTCCAGCTCCCTCGGGCCTTCTGGTGGTGAAACCTTTCCCGGCTTCCCTGACCCTATACGTGGTATGCCTTCCTGGTGGATATGGCGAGGGGTCGCGCCAAAACTTGTCCACGACCTCCGGTTCCTGGCTGAGGATAATTGGCCTCCACCAGTTTGGGATCCGGTACCCTGTTCTGCCAACCCTTCACCCGTTTCCGTTCTCTCGTGGGATCTCAGGGTTCCCTCTATGCTTTCGTCTCTGGGCCTTTCTTTGCGTCTCTCCTCTTCCTCCTTTTTCCTTCTCTCTCTCTCTCTGCTTCAGGCCTGGCTCTGGAGCTGGGCCCAGACGGAGCCACAGCTCCCTGTCAGCCCTCTCTGGCTGAGCTCCTCTCTGCACAGAGCAGACCAAAAAGACCCTCTCCTAAGATGGTGCCCACCTTATATACTCCCTCTGACACCCGAGCCCAGGTGACAAGCACCCAATGGGCTCCTACCTATGCCCAGAGTCCCTCCCCTATCTGCTCCTACACCACTGGGATGTTCCTCCCCCCCCCACTCCAGCCAGGGACAGAAGCTGTCGTACCTGCACATCTATCTGGTGGGAGTACCGTTGATCTGTCCCCCGGAAATGGGGTGAGTGTGGTGCATGCAGCTATCTGAGCTCAGTTCCACACTCCATCCTTACCCGGGAGTGGAATACCACACCTCTGGTCTGAGGTGCAATACCCCTGTAGCAGCCGAGTCCTCGGGGTGCTACATTCCCCCCTGGTAAACCACAGCACGTCCTCGGGCTGGAAAAGAGCAAAAGCAAATTAAAACATACAAAAAGAAATTTTAAAGTGTACACTCACATATAAGATATATCAACTGACAACTCATCCCTTTATGGGAGGTACTCTTTTCTTAGAATGTTACAGGTATAAAACATTACGGAAACATTATCAGACTTTCTACACACACTTATAAAATACCATTAACTTTTTTAGCATAACATAAAACTTTTTCATATAAAACATTCTCATATAAAACACATTTTTGATCTTCTGGCCACGGTGCAACTTGTGACCAGGTAAAGTGCAACAGTCACTAGTAGAAAAAAAAGTTCCTTATAAAACCAGTAGGGGGCGCCTGAAGAAGCGCAACTATTTACTATTTACAGGGTATGGCCGCTCTCAGTCCTCGGCCAGTGGGAATAGGGGAATGGCTGCTCACAGTCCTCAGCCTGGTAATGGATAGGGGCACACAGGAAACAGTTCCTTTAAACAGTTCCACACTAGTCCCAACGGGGACCACACTTCAATTAGCAGCATGTCAAGTACCCTTACGGGTAACTATATACAGTACTTTGTTTATGCTACTTCCTTCAGTAGCGGTATCCTCTCCTTGTTTCCTCCTGAGGGTAGTCTTCAGACCCGTCCGGGTCCTCTTGGCTTTCCTCATATTGTATCTCCTCCTCAGTCAGCCGGTGTACGTGAAGGGCGTACGGTCCTTTAGCACACTGATGCCGGGTGAAGGTGACCTCATCACCTGGGTAGAGGTCACGTCCGCGGTGTCCCTCCGGCAGGTGGCTCTCGACATCCCTGCGGGTGACAAAGACGTCGCCGGGGGTTCGGTGATCCCGGATAAAGCCCCAGCCGTTCTCCAGTTGAAACTTTATTACGGTCCCGTTGGCGCGGGGACCGTGGGCCGCACGGGGGTTTCGTCGGGCCCGGCGTTTCTGCTCCGCGCTTTGGACCTGCAGCTGTTCCTCGCGGATCCGCCTCTCTCGCCGTTCTCTCCCGAAGACCTCTAGCTGCTGACGGCAGCACTCCTCACGCCGGGCTGCGTCCGCCCGGGTCTCCTGGGTAAACCCCATTAGGTTCTCACCGGTGGGGTCCCATGCAAACTGGGCTTCCTCCAACGGGAGCGGGACAATTTTGGCGGGCGCCGGAGCCGGGATTAGAGGCTCACACAGGGGCCGTTCCCTCCGGAGTCGGGGATTGATGTACTCCGGTGGCCAAACGAAGGGCAGCCCATCCGGGCTAGTATGCTGTGCAAACAGATCTTCACCCAGGGGTGGCACGGTGGAGGTAGAGGGCGCTGTAGGGGCAGCGGCGCCCGGGGGTGCTCGGCCTTGCGTCCAGGCCGTAGGCATCCTGTCTGGATTCAAGTATGGCGCCTTCCGGGAGGAGGGCGCTGTTGAGACTGCGGCGCCCGGGGGTACTCGGCCTTGCGACCAGGCCGGTGGCACTTCCTCTTTTTCCGCGCTCAGGGTCAAGGGGCGTGGCGCGGAAGGGGGCGTGACCGCGGCTCCGGCCGCTTGAGGCCTAGTTGGGAGCAGTGGCGGTGCGGCAACGGGCGCGATGAGGGTGACTTCGGGCTCTGCGACGGGGAGCTGGGGCAGGCTTACGGCTACTGGGCTCGGGGTGATGACGTCCCCATTACCTGCTTCCATCCCTGCGGCTCCCTCCGCGGCGTCGTCTCCGGCCTTCGTCCCTCCTGCACCATCCTCAGGGGCAGACATGCTCCACGTTGCGGGTGGCGTCCTCTGCTGGCGGGTTCCAGCCTGCTGGGCCATCTCCCTCCTCCATTCGGCCAGTGCTTCTTGTTGTACTTGGGCCATCTTCCGGGCCAAGGCCTCCAGCGCGGTCTGTGCACGCTCCCGATCTCTGGGGAGCTGTGCCAGGATCTCCACCAGGCCTTCTGGGGTGGCGGCCTGCAGCAGGCCCCGGACCACGGGGTCGGTACCGCTTGTCTCTTCCTCCATCCCCGGGTGCGATCTGTCCAGACTTCTCCAGGCTGCACCCATCTTCTCCGTTTTGTTCTCTATCCGCCCCCCTTGGGAGTGGTCCCGGGGCAACTTAGTGACAGTCAGTTTCAGGGGCAGACCCCCCACTTTGATGGACATTTCCATGGTGGTAGTCTCGGCTGGTGGGGGCGGTCTCCGCTTTTGGCGCTCTTCTGGGACCGCGCCCACGATGGGAGGTGGTCTCTTGACACCCTCTGGCACGCCCATAATGGCGTCCGCTCTGCCAGGGCGGGAAACTGTCCAAGATGGCGGGAATCGTCCACTGATGGCGGGAAACTTCGTGGATGGTGGGCAAAGGCTGCAGATGGCGGGCAAACGGCGGGAAACGACTCCGGACGGCGTCCGATGGCGGGAACCCTCTGGAATTGGCGGGAGACTCCTTTTTGAGGTAAATGTGAACTTTTCTTCAGGCACGCAGTACCCGGTGGTTGCGGGCACGTAATCCTGCCGACTACGCCAAGGTTGACGCGCCCCCTGGGCCATGTTTGTGTAGCGTTGCGCCCGCGGGGAATACCCGGAGCCGGATCAGATAGGGGTAGTAGTCCTCGTGGCGGTGACCCGGTCCGTGCCCAGGGTGTCAAACTAAGTGGCGTTATTGATATGATGGTATTAGTGTCCGACTACGCCACCCGTTGAATGCGGCTATGAAGCCGCCGCTGCAGGGCAGTCCGCTGAGGCCGGTGGTACGGATGTGCAGCGTGGATGGTATAACCCCCAACGGGAGGGGTATGGCCTCAGGGCAGCTATGTTAGAGATGGAGATGGGAGTGATGGTGCGGGTGTCCCAGTACTGATGGTGCAGGTGCGACGACGAAACACGGAGGCTTGAAGTGCAGTTTCAAAAGCTTTACTCACAGTTCTTTACCAGGTCACCCGTGCACAGTAGGACCACCCGAGTCGTGCTGCGTCCACCAGGTCAGGGACTCGGCCAACTCCCAGGCAGTTCCAGAGCGTGGTCCTGAGCTCCCCTCTCTTCCTTCCTACTGGCCGTCCCCACCAGGGATCCACCTTTGTCCAGCTCCCTCGGGCCTTCTGGTGGTGAAACCTTTCCCGGCTTCCCTGACCCTATACGTGGTATGCCTTCCTGGTGGATATGGCGAGGGGTCGCGCCAAAACTTGTCCACGACCTCCGGTTCCTGGCTGAGGATAATTGGCCTCCACCAGTTTGGGATCCGGTACCCTGTTCTGCCAACCCTTCACCCGTTTCCGTTCTCTCGTGGGATCTCAGGGTTCCCTCTATGCTTTCGTCTCTGGGCCTTTCTTTGCGTCTCTCCTCTTCCTCCTTTTTCCTTCTCTCTCTCTGCTTCAGGCCTGGCTCTGGAGCTGGGCCCAGACGGAGCCACAGCTCCCTGTCAGCCCTCTCTGGCTGAGCTCCTCTCTGCACAGAGCAGACCAAAAAGACCCTCTCCTAAGATGGTGCCCACCTTATATACTCCCTCTGACACCCGAGCCCAGGTGACAAGCACCCAATGGGCTCCTACCTATGCCCAGAGTCCCTCCCCTATCTGCTCCTACACCACTGGGATGTTCCTCCCCCCCCCACTCCAGCCAGGGACAGAAGCTGTCGTACCTGCACATCTATCTGGTGGGAGTACCGTTGATCTGTCCCCCGGAAATGGGGTGAGTGTGGTGCATGCAGCTATCTGAGCTCAGTTCCACACTCCATCCTTACCCGGGAGTGGAATACCACACCTCTGGTCTGAGGTGCAATACCCCTGTAGCAGCCGAGTCCTCGGGGTGCTACATTCCCCCCTGGTAAACCACAGCACGTCCTCGGGCTGGAAAAGAGCAAAAGCAAATTAAAACATACAAAAAGAAATTTTAAAGTGTACACTCACATATAAGATATATCAACTGACAACTCATCCCTTTATGGGAGGTACTCTTTTCTTAGAATGTTACAGGTATAAAACATTACGGAAACATTATCAGACTTTCTACACACACTTATAAAATACCATTAACTTTTTTAGCATAACATAAAACTTTTTCATATAAAACATTCTCATATAAAACACATTTTTGATCTTCTGGCCACGGTGCAACTTGTGACCAGGTAAAGTGCAACAGTCACTAGTAGAAAAAACAGTTCCTTATAAAACCAGTAGGGGGCGCCTGAAGAAGCGCAACTATTTACAGGGTATGGCCGCTCTCAGTCCTCGGCCAGTGGGAATAGGGGAATGGCTGCTCACAGTCCTCAGCCTGGTAATGGATAGGGGCACACAGGAAACAGTTCCTTTAAACAGTTCCACACTAGTCCCAACGGGGACCACACTTCAATTAGCAGCATGTCAAGTACCCTTACGGGTAACTATATACAGTACTTTGTTTATGCTACTTCCTTCAGTAGCGGTATCCTCTCCTTGTTTCCTCCTGAGGGTAGTCTTCAGACCCGTCCGGGTCCTCTTGGCTTTCCTCATATTGTATCTCCTCCTCAGTCAGCCGGTGTACGTGAAGGGAGTACGGTCCTTTAGCACACTGATGCCGGGTGAAGGTGACCTCATCACCTGGGTAGAGGTCACGTCCGCGGTGTCCCTCCGGCAGGTGGCTCTCAACATCCCTGCGGGTGACAAAGACGTCGCCGGGGGTTCGGTGATCCCGGATAAAGCCCCAGCCGTTCTCCAGTTGAAACTTTATTACGGTCCCGTTGGCGCGGGGACCGTGGGCCGCACGGGGGTTTCGTCGGGCCCGGCGTTTCTGCTCCGCGCTTTGGACCTGCAGCTGTTCCTCGCGGATCCGCCTCTCTCGCCGTTCTCTCCTGAAGACCTCTAGCTGCTGACGGCAGCACTCCTCACGCCGGGCTGCGTCCGCCCGGGTCTCCTGGGTAAACCCCATTAGGTTCTCACCGGTGGGGTCCCATGCAAACTGGGCTTCCTCCAACGGGAGCGGGACAATTTTGGCGGGCGCCGGAGCCGGGATTAGAGGCTCACACAGGGGCCGTTCCCTCCGGAGTCGGGGATTGATGTACTCCGGTGGCCAAACGAAGGGCAGCCCATCCGGGCTAGTATGCTGTGCAAACAGATCTTCACCCAGGGGTGGCACGGTGGAGGTAGAGGGCGCTGTAGGGGCAGCGGCGCCCGGGGGTGCTCGGCCTTGCGTCCAGGCCGTAGGCATCCTGTCTGGATTCAAGTATGGTGCCTTCCGGGAGGAGGGCGCTGTTGAGACTGCGGCGCCCGGGGGTACTCGGCCTTGCGACCAGGCTGGTGGCACTTCCTCTTTTTCCGCGCTCAGGGTCAAGGGGCGTGGCGCGGAAGGGGGCGTGACCGCGGCTCCAGCCGCTTGAGGCCTAGTTGGGAGCAGTGGTGGTGCGGCAACGGGCGCGATGAGGGTGACTTCGGGCTCTGCGACGGGGAGCTGGGGCAGGCTTACGGCTACTGGGCTCGGGGTGATGACGTCCCCATTACCTGCTTCCATCCCTGCGGCTCCCTCCGCGGCGTCGTCTCCGGCCTTCGTCCCTCCTGCACCATCCTCAGGGGCAGACATGCTCCACGTTGCGGGTGGCGTCCTCTGCTGGCGGGTTCCAGCCTGCTGGGCCATCTCCCTCCTCCATTCGGCCAGTGCTTCTTGTTGTACTCGGGCCATCTTCCGGGCCAAGGCCTCCAGCGCGGTCTGTGCACGCTCCCGATCTCTGGGGAGCTGTGCCAGGATCTCCACCAGGCCTTCTGGGGTGGCGGCCTGCAGCAGGCCCCAGACCACGGGGTCGGTACCGCTTGTCTCTTCCTCCATCCCCGGGTGCGATCTGTCCAGACTTCTCCAGGCTGCACCCATCTTCTCCGTTTTGTTCTCTATCCGCCCCCCTTGGGAGTGGTCCCGGGGCAACTTAGTGACAGTCAGTTTCAGGGGCAGACCCCCCACTTTGATGGACATTTCCATGGTGGTAGTCTCGGCTGGTGGGGGCGGTCTCCGCTTTTGGCGCTCTTCTGGGACCGCGCCCACGATGGGAGGTGGTCTCTTGCCACCCTCTGGCACGCCCATAATGGCGTCGCTCTGCCAGGGCGGGAAACTGTCCAAGATGGCGGGAATCGTCCACTGATGGCGGGAAACTTCGTGGATGGTGGGCAAAGGCTGCAGATGGCGGGCAAACGGCGGGAAACGACTCCGGACGGCGTCCGATGGCGGGAACCCTCTGGAATTGGCGGGAGACTCCTTTTTGAGGTAAATGTGAACTTTTCTTCAGGCACGCAGTACCCGGTGGTTGCGGGCACGTAATCCTGCCGACTACGCCAAGGTTGACGCGCCCCCTGGGCCATGTTTGTGTAGCGTTGCGCACGCGGGGAATACCCGGAGCCGGATCAGATAGGGGTAGTAGTCCTCGTGGCGGTGACCCGGTCCGTGCCCAGGGTGTCAAACTAAGTGGCGTTATTGATATGATGGTATTAGTGTCCGACTACGCCACCCGTTGAATGCGGGGCAGTCCGCTGAGGCCGGTGGTACGGATGTGCAGCGTGGATGGTATAACCCCCAACGGGAGGGGTATGGCCTCAGGGCAGCTATGTTAGAGATGGAGATGGGAGTGATGGTGCGGGTGTCCCAGTACTGATGGTGCAGGTGCGACGACGAAACACGGAGGCTTGAAGTGCAGTTTCAAAAGCTTTACTCACAGTTCTTTACCAGGTCGCCCGTGCACAGTAGGACCACCCGAGTCGTGCTGCGTCCACCAGGTCAGGGACTCGGCCAACTCCCAGGCAGTTCCAGAGCGTGGTCCTGAGCTCCCCTCTCTTCCTTCCTACTGGCCGTCCCCACCAGGGATCCACCTTTGTCCAGCTCCCTCGGGCCTTCTGGTGGTGAAACCTTTCCCGGCTTCCCTGACCCTATACGTGGTATGCCTTCCTGGTGGATATGGCGAGGGGTCGCGCCAAAACTTGTCCACGACCTCCGGTTCCTGGCTGAGGATAATTGGCCTCCACCAGTTTGGGATCCGGTACCCTGTTCTGCCAACCCTTCACCCGTTTCCTTTCTCTCGTGGGATCTCAGGGTTCCCTCTATGCTTTCGTCTCTGGGCCTTTCTTTGCGTCTCTCCTCTTCCTCCTTTTTCCTTCTCTCTCTCTCTCTGCTTCAGGCCTGGCTCTGGAGCTGGGCCCAGACGGAGCCACAGCTCCCTGTCAGCCCTCTCTGGCTGAGCTCCTCTCTGCACAGAGCAGACCAAAAAGACCCTCTCCTAAGATGGTGCCCACCTTATATACTCCCTCTGACACCCGAGCCCAGGTGACAAGCACCCAATGGGCTCCTACCTATGCCCAGAGTCCCTCCCCTATCTGCTCCTACACCACTGGGATGTTCCTCCCCCCCCCCACTCCAGCCAGGGACAGAAGCTGTCGTACCTGCACATCTATCTGGTGGGAGTACCGTTGATCTGTCCCCCGGAAATGGGGTGAGTGTGGTGCATGCAGCTATCTGAGCTCAGTTCCACACTCCATCCTTACCCGGGAGTGGAATACCACACCTCTGGTCTGAGGTGCAATACCCCTGTAGCAGCCGAGTCCTCGGGGTGCTAAATCTACATTTCTGTTTCTTTTCAGTCAAGATGGGGTGCAGAGTGTACGTTTAACGAGAAAAAAAATGAACTTTTTAGAATTTACCAAATGGCTGCAATGAAACAAAGAGTAAAAAATTTAAAGGGGTCTGAATACTTTCCGTACCCACTGTATTACTGCAGCACACTTATAGAGCCACACAGAATTCGTCACCAGACCAGTATCTACACATGTAAACCTACATAAGAGAAGTGTGATGTACCCCTAAGAAGATATCAAAACCAAAAAGAAGGGAATCCTAGTCAAATACCGCTCAATATATATAATATTAATAAATATGGAGGAGATAGAGACCCAAACGAAAACAAAGGTTTGGTAAATATATAAACCATTTTATTGTACATCAATTATACATATAATATCAATAATACAACAATACAAGGTAAGGGGGAGAAGTACAATTAAAGAACAGGGAGGATGGAAACAATCCCTGAATATAAGGAAAGAACCAGATAATGAGGAGCTCCTGTGAGATGAAAAATGCTCTAGAGTTCTAGGGGCAAACACAATTAGGGTGGGCTAGTAATTACTGCAAACTGCGAGACTAAAGGCCCCGTCACACTAAGCGATGCAGCAGCGATCCCGACAACGATACGACCTGTCAGGGATCGTTGCTGCATCGCTAATACATCGCTGGTGAGCTGTCAAACAGGCAGGCTCACCAGCGATGAGGGGAGCAGCGATATCGTGGAAAGAATCGTTCCACGATGTCCTGCTCCCGTTACCAGCCTGCTGCTTAAGCAAGAGCAGGCTGGTAACTATGGTAAACATCGGGTTACTAAGTGCGCGTGTGCCCCTAGTAACCCGCTGTTTACCATGGATACCACTCTGCTACGTTGCGCGGGAGCCTCCGCGCACCGTAGCAGAGTGGTATCCATGGTAAACAGCGGGTTACTAAGTGCGCGCGTGCCCCTAGTAACCCGATGTTTACCATGGTTACCAGCCAGATCGTTGGTCCCGCTGGTCACACACAGCGATGTGTGCTGGCCAGCGGGAGGCCAACGACCAAAAAATGGTCCAGGACACTTTGCAGCGATCAGCGACCTCACAGCAGGGGCCTGATCGTTGCTAAGTGTCACACATAGATACATCGCTGGTGAGGTCGCTGGTGAGTCACCAAAACCGTGACTCAGCAGCGATCTCGCTAGCGATATCGCTATGTGAGATGGGGGCTTAAGAAATATGATGAATAGTCTATAAAAAACAGGAAAAAATATGAATATACCTGCAAAAGAAGTATACTAACAAGTAGAATATGCAAGCATATAATCCGGTATAATTAAATAAATGAAATACTAAAACCACGCAGCTAACTCTCAATTATATAAGGTATAAATATCAGAGCGTATAGCTGATCAATTGTGAGTGGCCGTAGTTTTAATAAGAAACCCAAAAAAGGGCTCGATGTTTATAATACGTTTTAACAGTACGCAAAATATAGGTGAAGCAACCCTGATGTTCTACAGCACTAGTGTCTTATCAGTGGCATGTATTGCAGTCAGTTAAATAAATACATAGTAGAGAGCAGGAAGGCAAAACTTTAAACTTTGCCTGTATAATACCCCTGCAATATCTATATAATAATCAGAAGTTGGTCAAAAGACCAGCTGGCCGCAGTTGATGCTAATCCCCAATATGGGGTGCAGGTGAAAATAATGAAGCCAATTAACCCTGGTAGATATAATCATAACAAGAGTATAAAGACATAAATGTGGCACCCCAGGGGTCTGGTTTCCACAGTAACAGCTATGTTATGTCTGAGAGCAGGTGGGAGGTCTCTTGGTCAGGAATCCTATGCATGCCACACCTCCTGCCCAGTCCTGGGAGGGGAAGAACTTCCCCTATATAAACCTGGGGCTGAGGCAGGGTTAGAGAGTTCAGAGGGAGAGTTCAGCCAGGAGGGCTGACAGGGAGCTGTGGCTCCGGCTGGGCCCAGCTCCTGGGCCATGCCAGAAGTAGAGACAGAGAAGAGAAGCAGCTATGGGAAGAAACAACAGGAGCTCTGTGGGAGCAGTGTTACAAGGAGTCAGGGGCTGGCAGCTGCAGAGCTCGCCCTGACTGAGAAGATTTCTTACCGGACCCGGAGTCCGAGGCTGTGGGGACTAACTCCTACCCAGCAGCAGAATCCGTCAGGCAGGGGATTTCAGGTCCTCTGGCCAAGAAACCCGAAGGCACGGTCACACGCATGGGACCAGCACTGCCGTCGTGGAGCGGAAGCTACTAGAAGGCACCGAGTCACCGGCCATACGGGTGAGCACCACACGGTACACTCAGGGATGTGGGCTACTTATACCCGCCTCTAGCAAGGTAGCCAGAAGAGTACAGTTAGTTTGGGAGGCCTACAACTCCGCCTGGCCAGGGGAGATCTCATCTGCTCAAGGACTGACCAGGCCCCAATCGCTAGCCAGTACTCCGGGAGGGTCTATCTTTGTCACCAGTAAAGACCCTGAACTACACCGCATCGTCTCTGAGTGGTTCCTACTACCCCCATCATCCACGTCGGCTGCCCTGAGGCCATACCCCTCCCGTTGGGGGTTACACCATCCACGCTGCACCATCCTTCCACCGGCCTTAGCGGTCTGCCCTGCAGCGGCAGCTCCATAGCTGCATTCAACGGGTGGCGTAGTCGTCCTACATCTACGGCTAATATACCGCCACTTAGTCTGACTCCCTGGGCACGGACCGGGTCACCGCCACGAGACTACTACCCCTATCAGATCCGGCTCCGGGTAGGCTCCCGCGTGCGCAACGCTACTCAGCACAGGCCCAGGGGCGCGTCATAAACATATGACGGTATCAGGAGAGTCCGAAGATAATCAGTCATAAAGTATGTGTACCAGTACCATGTCTCACGAGAAGCACAGGAGCATCCAGATGGTGTGTGTGAGCCTCGACATGCATTTCACCAACTGCGGCCTCGTCAGGCTCTCCTGACACCGTCATATGTTTATGTCCTTATGCTTTTGTTATGATTATATCTAACAGTGTTGCTAGCTATAATGCTATGATTTAAAAAAAAAAAAAAAAACCTGGCCTCCTCCACCCCTTAATAGCCAGCCATCACACACCTTATTTCCCCGTCGCCCAGGACAGCTCAATGAGTTGTTATGGAGGAGGGGGAAAAAGTGTAACTATAGTCACCGGTAAATATAATTTTTTTACATAGCAAAGCAATATAGCTTTAAATGCTATGATTTAAAGAAAAAAAAAACTGGCCTCCTTCCACCCCTTAGTAGCCAGCCATCTCACACCTTATTTCCCCATTGTCCAAGACAGCTCAATGAGTTGTTATGGAGGAGGGGGAAAAGTGTAACTATAGTCACTGGTAGTCACCGGTAAATATAATTATTTTACATAGCAAAGCAATATAGCTTGAAATGCTATGATTTAAAAAAAAACTGGCCTCCTTCCACCCCTTAATAGCCAGCCATCACACACCTTATTTCTCCGTCGCCCAGGACAGCTCAATGAGCTGTTATAGAGGAGGGGGAAGAGTGTAACTATAGTCACCGGTAGTCACCGGTAAATAGAATTTTTTTACATAGCAAAGCAATATAGCTTTAAATGCTATGATTTAAAAAAAAAACTGGCCTCCTTCCACCCCTTAATTACCAGCCATCACGCACCTTATTTCCCAGTCGCCCAGGACAGCTCAATGAGTTGTTATAGAGGAGGGGGAAAAGTGTAACTATAGTCACCGGTAGTCACCGGTAAATATAATTTTTTTTACATAGCAAAGCAATATAGCTTTAAATGCTATGATTTAAAAAAAAAAAAAAAAACTGGCCTCCTTCCACCCCTTAATAGCCAGCCATCTCACACCTTATTTCCCCATTGTCCAAGACAGCTCAATGAGTTGTTATGGAGGAGGGGGAAAAGTATAACTATAGTCACTGGTAGCCACCGGTAAATATATTTTTTTTTACACAGCAAAGCAATATAGCTTTAAATGCTATGATTTAAAAAAAAAAAAACTGGCCTCCTTCCACCCCTTAATAGCCAGCCATCACACACCTTATTCTCCATCGCCCAGGACAGCTCAATGAGTTGTTATAGAGGAGGGGGAAAAGTGTAACTACAGTCACCGGTAGTAACCGGTAAATTTAATTTTTTTACATAGCAAAGCAATATAGCTTTAAATGCTATGATTTAAAAAAAAAAAAAAAAAAAAGCTGGCCTCCTTCTACCCTTAATAGCCAGCCATCACATACCTTATTTCCTAGTCGCCCAGGACGGCTCAATGAGTTGTTATGGAGGAGGGGGAAAAGTGTAACTATAGTCACCGGTAGCCACCGGTAAATATAATTATTTTACATAGCAAAGCAATATAGCTTTAAATGCTATGATTTAAAAAAAAAAAAAAAACTGGCCTCCTTCCACCCCTTAATAGCAAGCCATCTCACAGCTTATTTCCCCGTCGCCCAGGACAGCTCAATGAGTTGTTATGGAGGAGGGGGAAAAGTGTAACTATAGTCAACGGTAGCCACCGGTAAATATAAATATTTTACATAGCAAAGCAATATAGCTTTAAATGCTATGATTTAAAAAAAAAAAACAACTGGCCTCTTCCACCCTTAATAGCCAGCCATCACACACCTTATTTCTCCATCGCCCAGGACAGCTCAATGAGTTGTTATAGAGGAGGGGGAAAAGTGTAACTACAGTCACCGGTAGTAACCGGTAAATTTAATTTTTTTACATAGCAAAGCAATATAGCTTTAAATGGTATGATTTAAAAAAAAAAAAAAGCTGGCCTCCTTCTACCCCTTAATAGCCAGACATCACAGACCTTATTTCCCAGTCGCCCAGGACAGCTCAATGAGTTGTTATGGAGGAGGGGGAAAAGTGTAACTATAGTCACCGGTAGCCACCGGTAAATATAATTATTTTACATAGCAAAGCAATATAGCTTTAAATGCTATGATTTAAAAAAAAAAAAAAACTGGCCTCCTTCCACCCCTTAATAGCCAGCCATCTCACAGCTTATTTCCCCGTCGCCCAGGACAGCTCAATGAGTTGTTATGGAGGAGGGGGAAAAGTGTAACTATAGTCAACGGTAGCCACCGGTAAATATAATTATTTTACATAGCAAAGCAATATAGCTTTAAAATGCTATGATTTAAAAAAAAAAACAACTGGCCTCTTTCCACCCCTTAATAGCCAGCCATGACACACCTTATTTCTCCATCGCCCAGGACAGCTCAATGAGTTGTTATGGAGGGAGGGGGAAAAGTGTAACTATAGTCACCGGTAGTAATCGGTAAATATAATTTTTTTACATAGCAAAGCAATATAGCTTTAAATGGTATGATTTAAAAAAAACAACAACAAAAAAAAACTGGCCTCCTTCCACCCCTTAATAGCCAGCCATCAACAACCTTATTTCCCCGTCACCCAGGACAGCTCAATGAGTTGTTATGGAGGAGGGGGAAAAGTGTAACTACAGTCACCGGTAGTAACCGGTAAATTTAATTTTTTTACATAGCAAAGCAATATAGCTTTAAATGCTATGATTTAAAAAAAAAAAAAAAAGCTGGCCTCCTTCTACCCCTTAATAGCCAGCCATCACATACCTTATTTCCTAGTCGCCAGGACAGCTCAATGATGTTGTTATGGAGGAGGGGGAAAAGTGTAACTATAGTCACCG